>NC_134689.1:8149690-8463081 GCF_050947455.1 Rhinoderma darwinii | reverse complement strand
ATAGTAGTTATATTCTTGTATATAGGGAGCAGTATTATATTAGTTATATTCTGGTATATAGGAGGCAGTATTATAGTAGTTGTATTCTTGTATATAAGAGGCAGTATTATAGTAGTAATATTCTTGTATATAGGAGCAGTATTATAGTAGTTATATTCTTGTATATAGGGGCAGTATTATAGTAGTTATATTCTTGCATGTAGGGAGCAGTATTATAGTAGTTATATTCTTGTATATAGGAGCAGTATTATAGTAGTTATATTCTTGTATATAGGAGCAGTATTATAGTAGTTATATTCTTGTATATAGGGGCAGTATTATAGTAGTTATATTCCTGTATAAAGGAGCAATATTATAGTAGTTATATTCTTGTATATAGGGGCAGTATTATAGTAGTTATATTCCTGTATATAGGAGCAGTATTATAGTAGCTATATTCTTGTATATAGGAGCAGTATTATAGTAGTTATATTATTGTATATAGGGGCAGTATTATAGTAGTTATATTCCTGTATATAGGAGCAATATTATAGTAGTTATATTCTTGTATATAGGGGCAGTATTGTAGTAGTTATATTCTTGTGTGTAGGAGCAGTATTATAGTAGCTATATTCTTGTATATAGGGGCAGTATTATAGTAGTTATATTCTTGTATATAAGGGTAGTATTATAGTAGTTATATTCTTGTATATAGGGGCAGTATTATAGTAGTTATATTCTTGTATATAGGGGGCAGTATTATAGTAGTTATATTCTTGTATATAGGGGCAGTATTATAGTAGTTATATTCTTGTATATAGGGGAAGTATTATAGTAGTTATATTCTTGTATATAGGGGCAGTATTATAGTAATTATATTCTTGTATATAGGGGAAGTATTATAGTAGTTATATTCTTGTATATAGGGGCAGTATTATAGTAGTTATATTCTTGTATATAGGGGCAGTATTATAGTAGTTATATTCTTGTATATAGGGGGCAGTATTATAGTAGTTATATTCTTGTATATAGGGGCAGTATTATAGTAGTTATATTCTTGTATATAGGGGCAGTATTATAGTAGTTATATTCTTGTATATAGAGGCAGTATTATAGTAGTTATATTCTTGTATATAGGGAGCAGTATTATAGTAGTTATATTCTTGTATGTAGGAGGCAGTATTATAGTAGTTATATTCTTGTATATAGGGGGCAGTATTATAGTAGTTATATTCTTGTATATAGAGGCAGTATTATAGTAGTTATATTCTTGTATATAGGGGCAGTATTATAGTAGTTATATTCTTGTATATAGGGGCAGTATTATAGTAGTTATATTCTTGTATATATGGGCAGTATTATAGCAGTTATATTCTTGTATATAGGAGGCAGTATTATAGTAGTTATATTCCTGTATATAGGGGGCAGTATTATAGTAGTTATTTTCTTGTATATAGAGGAAGTATTATTGTAGTTATATTCTTGTATATAGGGGCAGTATTATAGTAGTTATGTTCTTGTATATAGGGGGCAGTATTATAGTAGTTATATTCTTGTATATAGGGGGCAGTATTATAGTAGTTATATTCTTGTATATAGGGGCAGTATTATAGTAGTTATATTCTTGTATATAGGGGGCAGTATTATAGTAGTTATATTCTTGTATATAGAGGCAGTATTATAGTAGTTATATTCCTGTATATAGGAGCAGTATTATAGTAGTTATATTCTTGTATATAGGGAGCAGTATTATATTAGTTATATTCTGGTATATAGGAGGCAGTATTATAGTAGTTGTATTCTTGTATATAAGAGGCAGTATTATAGTAGTAATATTCTTGTATATAGGAGCAGTATTATAGTAGTTATATTCTTGTATATAGGGGCAGTATTATAGTAGTTATATTCTTGCATGTAGGGAGCAGTATTATAGTAGTTATATTCTTGTATATAGGAGCAGTATTATAGTAGTTATATTCTTGTATATAGGAGCAGTATTATAGTAGTTATATTCTTGTATATAGGGGCAGTATTATAGTAGTTATATTCCTGTATAAAGGAGCAATATTATAGTAGTTATATTCTTGTATATAGGGGCAGTATTATAGTAGTTATATTCCTGTATATAGGAGCAGTATTATAGTAGCTATATTCTTGTATATAGGAGCAGTATTATAGTAGTTATATTATTGTATATAGGGGCAGTATTATAGTAGTTATATTCCTGTATATAGGAGCAATATTATAGTAGTTATATTCTTGTATATAGGGGCAGTATTGTAGTAGTTATATTCTTGTGTGTAGGAGCAGTATTATAGTAGCTATATTCTTGTATATAGGGGCAGTATTATAGTAGTTATATTCTTGTATATAAGGGTAGTATTATAGTAGTTATATTCTTGTATATAGGGGCAGTATTATAGTAGTTATATTCTTGTATATAGGGGGCAGTATTATAGTAGTTATATTCTTGTATATAGGGGCAGTATTATAGTAGTTATATTCTTGTATATAGGGGAAGTATTATAGTAGTTATATTCTTGTATATAGGGGCAGTATTATAGTAATTATATTCTTGTATATAGGGGAAGTATTATAGTAGTTATATTCTTGTATATAGGGGCAGTATTATAGTAGTTATATTCTTGTATATAGGGGCAGTATTATAGTAGTTATATTCTTGTATATAGGGGGCAGTATTATAGTAGTTATATTCTTGTATATAGGGGCAGTATTATAGTAGTTATATTCTTGTATATAGGGGCAGTATTATAGTAGTTATATTCTTGTATATAGAGGCAGTATTATAGTAGTTATATTCTTGTATATAGGGAGCAGTATTATAGTAGTTATATTCTTGTATGTAGGAGGCAGTATTATAGTAGTTATATTCTTGTATATAGGGGGCAGTATTATAGTAGTTATATTCTTGTATATAGGGGTAGTATTATAGTAGTTATATTCTTGTATATAGGAGGCAGTATTATAGTAGTTATATTCTTGTATATAGTAGGCAGTATTATAGTAGTTATATTCTTGTATATAGGGGCAGTATTATATTCTTGTATATAGGGGCAGTATTATAGTAGTTATATTCTTGTATATAGGGGGCAGTATTATAGTAGTTATATTCTTGTATGTTGGGGCAGTATTATAGTAGTTATATTCTTGTATATAGGGGTAGTATTATAGTCGTTATATTCTTGTATATAGGAGCAGTATTATAGTAGTTATATTCCTGTATATAGGAGCAGTATTATAGTAGTTATATTCTTGTATATAGGGGGCAGTATTATAGTAGTTATATTCTTGTATATAGGAGCAGTATTATAGTAGTTATATTCTTGTATACAGGGGCAGTATTATAGTAGTTATATTCTTGTATATAGGGGCAGTATTATAGTAGTTATATTCTTGTATATAGGAGCAGTATTATAGTAGTTATATTCTTGTATATAGGGGCAGTATTATAGTAGTTATATTCTTGTATATAGGAGCAGTATTATAGTAGTTATATTCTTGTATATAGGGGGCAGTATTATAGTAGTTATATTCTTGTATATAGGGGCAGTATTATAGTAGTTACATTTTTGTTTATAGGGGGCGCTTCATTTTAGTTCATAGGGTGTCTCTAGCGAAAGATTCCCTCTATGATTTTGTAATAGGGCATATGGACAGGGGTTGTTTTTCCTTTCAGGAAGTCATCATTTCACTAATAGTTTACCAGAGGTCTGAAAAAGATAAATCTAAATCACGACCTACTTGTGACTTTACATTCCAGGAATAATAGAAAATGTCACCGACGCCAGGCGCAAATAAAAAAAAGTTAACAGCTATAATAAAATATATTTAAAAAAAATCCATAACTTTATTCTCGGCGCTGTTGCCTCCGCTTTTTAATTTATCTTTCAATTTGCTAGGCTGTGATTATGAAGCTTGGCAAGGCGTATGCAAATTAATGGTAGAAAAACAAAATTATTTTGAGTATTATTAAATTGGCTCGGTAGAGATAAGAAGGGCTCGTGAAATAATGCAGCGGCGGCTACGGAAACCGATCATTAAGGAATAAAAGATGCTATTATACTCTATTCTTGCTTTGAAGTTGAAATATTGTACATCCGTTTAAATATATAAGATATTTCCGCCATCTTGGATCTTTAAGGTTCCTCTAATCAGAGAAATAAAAGCGGCTGAAGGTGCGACGCATTTCATAGATTGATGTTTAATAATAGACCTTGAAACTGCTGGTTATGGATCTTTTTTCTTTGTTGACCAGTTCAACCACCTTCCTTTTAGGTTATTCTTCTTCTGATCGGAGAAACGGAAGCGTCTTAAGGTGCCACGCGCGTTATCATTTTTACTGCCTTGTAACAATACTCATTAATAGACCTTTAAATTGCTGGTTATGGTTTTCTTCTCTTTGATGGCCGGCAAACGTCTTAAAGTTTTTTTTCAGTTCTTCTGTTTCCAATTATAGAAATGGAAATAGCTTAATTGTGCGATTTATAGATTTTTCAGCCTTGGTAATGATGTTTAATAATAGACACCTAAACTGCTGGTTATGGATCTTTTTTGGGGGGTTATTAAAAATTTTCTAACCAAGTTCTTGGATCTTCTAGGCTAATTTTCTTCTAATCAGAAAAACAGAAGCCCCCTAACGTGTGCCGCATTTCATAATTTTCACTGCTTCGACACAATGTAAAATCTAAACTGCTGGTTATGGATCTTTTCTCCTTGGCTCTTAAATCAGAGATGTATTACCTGCCTGGGAATGATGTTTCATAATGGACCTTTAGGGCATGCCCACACGTGGCGGATTTCCTCCGCAACTGTCCGCATCAATGCCGCACAGAATCTGCGTTGCAGATTCTGCGGCGGATCTGCCCAAAATGTGCAGTAAATTGATGCGGACTAGCTGCTGCGGACTGCGGTAAAAGTGCTTCCCTTCTCTCTATCAGTGCAGGATAGAGAGAAGGGCCAGCACTTTCCCTAGTGAAAGTAAAAGAATTTCATACTTTCCGGCCGTTGTCTTGGTGACGCGTCCCTCTTTCGGCATCCAGCCCGACCTCCCTGGATGACGCGGCAGTCCATGTGACCGCTGCAACCTGTGATTGACCTGTGATTGGCTGCAGCCTGTGATCGGCCTGTGATTGGCTGCAGCCTGTGATTGGCCTGTGATTGGCTGCAGCTTGTGATTGGCCTGTGATTGGCTGCAGCCATCACTTGGACTGAAACGTCATCCTGGGAGGCCCGGCTGGAGACAGAAGCAGGGAGTTCTCGGTAAGTATGAACTTCTATTTTTTTACAGGTTGCTGTATATTGGGATCGGTAGTCACTGTCCAGGGTGCAGAAACAGTTACTGCCGATCGCTTAACTCTTTCAGCACCCTGGACAGTGACTATTTACTGACGTCTCCTAGCAACGCTCCCGTAATTACCGGAGCCCCATTGACTTCCTCAGTCTGGCTGTAGACCTAGAAATACATAGGTCCAGCCAGAATGAAGAAATGTCATGTCAAAAAAGCAAGACGCATCCGCAGCACACATAACATGAGCATGACAGCTGCGGACTTCATTGCGGAATTTAGAATCTCCATTGAAGTCAATGGAGAAATTCCGCCATGAGTCCGCAACCAGTCCGCCACAAGTCCGCAATATCCATTGCATGCTGCGGACACCAAATTCCGCTCCGCAGCCTATGCTCCGCAGCAGAATTTTCTGCCTCGTCTAAACGAAGCCTACTAAAAAAAAGTGGAAGGCAATGGAGAAACGGCTCCGCTGCGGATTAACGCTGCGGAGTGTCCGCAGCGGAATTCAAGAGCAATTCCGCCACGTGTGGCTTTGCCCTAATACTGCCCCTATATACAAGAATATAACTACTATAATACTGCCCCTATATACAAGAATATAACTACTATAATACTGCCCCTATATACAAGAATATAACACCTATCATACTGCCCCTATATACAAGAATATAACTACTATAATACTGCCCCCTATATACAAGAATATAACTACTATAATACTGCCCCTATATACAAGAATATAACTACTATAGTACTGCCCCCTATATACAAGAATATAACTACTATAATACTGCTCCTATATACAAGAATATAAATGCTATAATACTGCCTCCTATATACAAGAATATAACTACTATAGTACTGCTCCTATATACAAGAATATAACTACTATAATACTGCCCCCTATATACAAGAATATAACTACTATATTACTGCTCCTATATACAAGAATATAACTACTATAATACTGCCCCCTATATACAAGAATATAACTACTATAGTACTGCTCCTATATACAAGAATATAACTACTATAATACTGCCCCTATATACAAGAATATAACTGCTATAATACTGCCTCCTATATACAAGAATATAACTAATATAGTACTGCTCCTATATACAAGAATATAACTACTATAATACTGGCCCTATATACAAGAATATAACTACTATAATACTGCCACCTATATACAAGAATATAACTACTATAATACTGCTCCTATATACAAGAATATAACTACTATAATACTGCCCCCTATATACAAGACTATAACTACTATAATACTGCTCCTATGTACAAGAATATAACTACTATAATACTGCCTCCTATATACAAGAATATAACTACTATAATACTGCCCCCTATATACAAGAATATAACTACTATAATACTGCCCCTATATACAAGAATATAACTACTATAAAACTGCTCCCTATATACAGGAATATAACTACTATAATACTGTCTCCTATATACAAGAATATAACTACTATAATACTGCCCCTATATACAAGAATATAACTACTATAATACTGCCCCTATATACAAGAATATAACTACTATAATACTGCCCCTATATACAAGAATATAACTACTATAATACTGCTCCTATATACAAGAATATAACTACTATAATACTGCCCCCTATATACAAGAGTATAACTACTATAATACTGCCCCCTATATACAAGAATATAACTACTATAATACTGCTCCTATATACAAGAATATAACTACTATAATACTGCCCCCTATATACAAGAATATAACTACTATAATACTGCTCCTATGTACAAGAATATAACTACTATAAGGGCATGCCCCCACGTGGCGGATTTCCTCCGCAACTGTCCGCATCAATGCCGCACAGAATCTGCGTTGCAGATTCTGCGGCGGATCTGCCCAAAATGTGCAGTAAATTGATGCGGACTAGCTGCTGCGGACTGCGGTAAAAGTGCTTCCCTTCTCTGTATCAGTGCAGGATAGAGAGAAGGGACAGCCCTTTCCCTAGTGAAAGTAAACGAATTTCATACTTACCGGCCGTTGTCTTGGTGACGCGTCCCTCTTTTGGCATCCAGCCCGACCTCCCTGGATGACGCGGCAGTCCATGTGACCGCTGCAGCCTGTGATTGGCTGCAGCCGTCACTGAGACTGAAACGTCATCCTGGGAAGCCGGACTGGAGACAGAAGCAGGGAGTTCTCGGTAAGTATGAACTTCTATTTTTTTGACAGGTTGCTGTATATTGGGATCGGTAGTCACTGTCCAGGGTGCAGAAACAGTTACTGCCGATCGCTTAACTCTTTCAGCACCCTGGACAGTGACTATTTACTGACGTCTCCTAGCAACGCTCCCGTAATTACGGGAGCCCCATTGACTTCCTCAGTCTGGCTGTAGACCTAGAAATACATAGGTCCAGCCAGAATGAAGAAATGTCATGTCAAAAAAGCAAGACGCATCCGCAGCACACATAACATGTGCATGACAGATGCGGACTTCATTGCGGAAATTAGAATCTCCATTGAAGTCAATGGAGAAATTCCGCCATGAGTCCGCAACCAGTCCGCCACTGGTCCGCAACAGACAGAGCATGCTGCGGACACCAAATTCTAAGAATATAACTACTATAATACTGCCTCCTATATACAAGAATTTAACTACTATAATACTGCCTCCAAGATACAAGAATATAACTACTATAATACTGCCCCTATATACAAGAATATAACTACTAAATACTGCCCCTATAAACAATAATATAACTACTATAATACTGCCTCCTATATACAAGAATATAACTACTATAATACTGCCTCCAAGATACAAGAATATAACTACTATAATACTGCCCTCTATATACAAGAATATAACTACTATAATACTGCCCCCTATATACAAGAATATAACTACTATAATACTGCTCCTATATACAAGAATATAACTACTTTAATACTGCCCCCTATATACAAGAATATAACTACTATAATACTGCCCCTATATACAAGAATATAACTACTATAATACTGCTCCTATATACAAGAATATAACTACTACGGTATAATACTGCTCCTATATAAAAGAATATAACTACTATAATACTGCTCCTATATACAAGAATATAACTACTATAGTACTGCTCCTATATACAAGAATATAACTACTATAATACCACCCCTATATACAAGAATATAACTACTGTAATACTGCCACTATATACAAGAATATAACTACTATAATACTGCTCCTATATACAAGAATATAACTACTATAGTACTGGTTTGATAAATTAGGTCTATTCCATTCTAACTGAATTGAAGAAAGTGAGAAGTTGGCTTCTGATAAGATTATGACACTCTGTTAGATGTGTTGGTCATACAGACAACCCCCCTAAATTCTTATTCGTACATCTTCCTATTAGACCTGAATTTGAAGTCTCCCTGTAATTATTCAGTCTCACAATGAACCCCGGGTTTTAGCTCACTTGTTGTTTCAGGCCCTTTCTTTTGACTTTGCCTTTTCCAGCTGGTGCTGTAAGGAGGCACAAAAGTATCTACATCTATGAGGGATCATGTAATGAGAAAATTGAATGAGAGAGGACACGTTTCTAGATAATTGGCCCCCAGGGAAAGTCTTTCGAGAAAGATAAGTGGTTGATGCTCTAATAATTGTGATATGACTGAATATCATTGGAACTGAGGCTATTGTACCGACATCTTATGCGATTAAACCGGGAATGTACAACGTTCATCAGAGAAAGGAACGATCAGGAATGGAGGAGGGGTAGAGTATAATTTGCCAAATATGATGGTCATGCTGCAAGTATCCATCAATTCAACTAATAAGTTGCCCAATCCTGTAGTGTGATCTTCTATGAGAATTTCCTGATGCCACCATGAAGCTTTGAGGATGATCAGGATGGATGGACGACTGGTGCCACCATGAAGCTTTGAAGATGATCATGATGGATGGATGACTGGTGCCACCATGAAGCTTTGAGGATGATCAGGATGGATGGATGACTGGTGCCACCTTGAAGCTTTGAGGATGATAAGGATGGATGGACGACTAGTGCCACCATGAAGCTTTGAGGATGATCAGGATGGATGGATGACTAGTGCCACCATGAAGCTATAAGGATGTTTAGGATGGATGGACGACTGGTGCCACCATGAAGCTTTGAGGATGTTTAGGATGGATGGATGACTAGTGCCACCATGAAGCTATATGAAGGTTTAGGATGGATGGATGACTAGTGCCACCATGAAGCTATATGGATGTTTAGGATGGATGGATGACTAGTGCCACCATGAAGCTTTGAGGAGGTTTAGGATGAATGGATGACTAGTGCCACCATGAAGCTTTGAGGATGTTTAGGATGGATGGATGGATGACTAGTGCCACCATTAAGATTTGAGGGTGTTTAGGATGGATGGATGGATCACTAGTGCCACCATGAAACTTTGAGGGTGTTTAGGATGGATGGATGACTAGTGCCACCATAAAGCTTTGAGGATGTTTAGGACGGATGGGTGACTAGTGCCACCATGAAGCTATAAGGATGTTTAGGATGGATGGATGACTAGCGCCACCATGAAGCTTTGAGGATGTTTAGGATGGATGGATGACTAGTGCCACCATGAAGCTATATGGATGTTTAGGATGGATGGATGACTACTGCCACCATTAAGCTTTGAGGATGTTTAGGATGGATGGATGACTAGTGCCACCATGAAGCTATATGAAGGTTTAGGATGGATTGTTGACTAGTGCCACCATGAAGCTATATGGATGTTTAGGATGGATGGATAACTAGTGCCACCATGAAGCTTTGAGGAGGTTTAGGATGAATAGATGACTAGTGCCACCATGAAGCTTTGAGGATGTTTAGGATGGATGGATGGATGACTAGTGCCACCATTAAGATTTGAGTGTGTTTAGATTGCATGGATGGATCACTAGTGCCACCATGAAGCTTTGAGGGTGTTTAGGATGGATGGATCACTAGTGCCACCATGAAGCTTTGAGGGTGTTTAGGATGGATGGATGACTAGTGCCACCATAAAGCTTTGAGGATGTTTAGGACGGATGAATAGGTCCTCCAAACAAGAACCAAAAACTTTACCAAGCACATCAATTAGTATGAGACCTTCAGGTAGTCTCTGTTTGTCAAAAATCACCAGAGAAGCAAAAAGTAATCATGCCCTCTGAAGATCTTGAGATGAGGTCCACCACTGGTCTTCAACCTTTGCATGGTGCTGATAAAGGAGGACATGATCCTACTGGGATTTTTCCACTCCTGATCTCTTTGTCCACCCCAATTTATGGTCAATTGGTTTATGAATTAGGATTTATGGAAGGAGCAATTTATTTTCTTCTGGTTTTTGGCTTGGACCAGTTTTACATTACCGAAAGGACTCCTGAAGCTATTTTTGTACTTTTTGGATCCTGAGATAGAAGAATATTTTCCTATCTACAGTAAATTCCCACGTGGGGCATCCCAAAAACATTGGCGCTCTGAGAGTTGTGATACACTAGTGGCCACGAACCTTTTGGTTCCCTGGACTATGACATACTGATAGTTGGGGCCCCAGGGTAATAATATGCTTTACAGGGTCCCATAATAATGGCACAATGACAGTTAAGACCCCATGATGACGTAGGAGCCCCTGAACAATGACATGCCAACATCTGAGACCCAGAATAACGACACATTTGGACCCAGAACAAAGAACTATAAGGTTCCAGATTAATAAAACGCTAAGTTTCTGATAATAAAGTAACACCTGTGGCCCCAGAATTTTTAGGCACTGATAATGGGGTTCATAAGGACTAATAAGAGTAATTTATCCACACTCTGTGTCCTTGTCCTAGATGACTTTGAGGTCTCAACCTAGAACAAGACACTGCCGTATGGGTCCCAGTCAGGAGTTGAGATAGGGAGTGCAGAGGTAGCAGTCGTACGTGGGCCCTGCTTTCCGAGTGGGCTCAAAGGCCCTTCTGCCAAATTAGAAGGCACCAGTTTTATCCATGATCGGTGGTGCCGGGGGGTGGGGGGGGGGGGTAGCTGCAGATTTTGCATTGGAACCCAGGAGCTACAAGTTACACCTCTGGTTTCAGCTTTTGAGTCATTACAAGTTGCCTTTCCTCGGCCTATCTTGGCATGTTGGGAGTTCTACAGCCAAGGTTCTACTTTATACCACTGCAGTCTATATGGCTGGTTATGTGCCCATTGACAGGCGAGATTATAACTGAGCCTGGCATCAGAGCCCGGCGCGGTTGTGGATTTCCTTCACCACATGTTTGCCACACATTACAGCATCATTTCTGCTAGTTGTATCCCGCACCCTGCAGGCCCGGCCCCGCCGTCCCTTCCTATTGTTTGCATGGAGCGGAGCCTCTCATGTCCCGGATCAGGTGACTCCTCTGTAATTAGTGTCATGTGCGAGGTATCACGGGCAGGTAACTATTCCCATCTCATTACAGTCAGCAGCAGGCACAGTCACTATTAATAGATGTACGGCCATGTTTAAAGGGACAGAAAGGAGCCGGAATCCTAATCAGAGCTGCAATGTGTGCCCAGAATAGAGGCGTATCATTGGCAGCTCTCCGAGGCTATTTCCATCTTTTGATTTACTACTCTATGCAGAAGAACTTGTGATAGAGGTGAGTGAGACCGCGGGAGTCCTATGTTATATTACAGATATCTCTATAAAAAATATACATACATGATCACACACTATACATACATGATCACACATACACACTACATATACATGATCACACATACACACTATACATACATGATCACACATACACACTATACATACATGATCACACATACACACTATACATACATGATCACACACTATACATACATGATCACACATACACACTACATATACATGATCACACATACACACTATACATACATGATCACACATACACACTATACATACATGATCACACATACACACTATACATACATGATCACACACTATACATACATGATCACACATACACACTATACATACATGATCTCACATACACACTACATACATGATCACACGTACACACTATACATACATGGTCACACATACACACTACACATACATGATCACACATACACACTATACATACATGATCACACATACACACTATACATACATGATCACACATACACACTATACATACATGATCTCACATACACACTATACATACATGATCACACATACACACTATACATACATGATCTCACATACACACTATACATACATGATCACACATACACACTATACATACATGATCACACATATGCACTATACATACATGAGCACACATACACACTATACATACATGATCTCACATACACACTATACATACATGATCTCACATACACACTATACATACATGATCACACATACACACTATACATACATGATCTCACATACACACTATACATACATGATCTCACATACACACTACACATACATGATCACACATACACACTATACATACATGATCACACATACACACTATACATACATGATCACACACACACACTATACATACATGATCACACATACACACTATACATACATGATCTCACATACACACTATACATACATGATCTCACATACACACTATACATACACGATCACACATACACACTATACATACATGGTCACAGATACACACTATACATACATGATCACACATACACACTACACATACAAGATCACACATACACAGTACACATACATGATCACACATACACACTATACATACATGAACACACATACACACTACACATACATGATCACACATACACACTATACATACATGATCACACACACACACACACACACACACACACACACACACACATTATACATACATGATCACACATACACACTATACACACATACACACTATACATACATGATCACACATACACACTACACATACATGATCACACATACACACTATACATACATGATCACAGATACACACTACACATACACGAACACACATACACACTACACATACATGATCACACATACACACTATACATACATGATCTCACATACACACTATACATACATGATCACACATACAAACTATACTTACATGATCACACATACACACTATACATACATGATCACACATACACACTAGAAATACTTGATCACACATACACACTATACATACATGATCACAGATACACACTACACATACATGAACACACATACACACTATACATACATGATCACAGATACACACCACACATACACGAACACACATACACACTACACATACATGATCACACATACACACTATACATAATCTCACATACACACTATACATACATGATCACACATACACACTATACATACATGATCACACATACACACTACATACATGATCACACGTACACACTATACATACATGAACACACGTACACACTATACATACATGATCTCACATACACACTATACATACATGATCACAGATACACACTACACATACACAAACACACATACACACTACACATACATGATCACACATACACACTATACATACATGATCTCACATACACACTATACATACATGATCTCACATACACACTATACATACATGATCACACATACACACTATACATACATGATCTCACATACACACTATACATACATGATCACACATACACACTATACATACATGATCACACATACACACTATACATACATGATCTCACATACACACTATACATACATGATCACAGATACACACTATACATACATGATAACACATACACACTATACATACATGATCACACATACACACTATACATACATGATCACACATACACACTATACATACATGATCTCACATACACACTATACATACATGATCACACATACACACTATACATACATGATCTCACATACACACTATACATACATGATCACAGATACACACTACACATACATGATCTCACATACACACTATACATACATGATCACACATACACACTATACATACATGATCACACATACACACTATACATACATGATCACACATACACACTAAACATTCATGATCACACATACACACTATACATACATGATCACACGTACACACTATACATACATGAACACACATACATAATCAGATATACACACAACACATTCATAGACACATACATGCATTAACACCACACATATTTACATACATGAACACACATTTACACTATACATACATACAAACATGCAACACATATACACAAATACATACATATACATTACACACTTTATATCCATACAGAAGACTCTGGAGGTAAACCAGACTATTCCCATTCACTGACAGCAAGCAGAGATCATTGATGAAGAATTGAAGCACAAAGTCAATTAGAAACTTGCAGAACGTTTCTTTATATGATATATAAAACCCCTCTAATAGATTTTGTTCCATTGATCCACAAGTCATGATAAACACAATCAAGAGCCCCCCCTCCCCCCGTCCTCGGGGGCCATCCATGTGTTCTGGGCTAGAAACCGCTGCGGACAATTATTCACGTAGATCCTCACTCTTGTTTTGTTTTTCTTTGGATCACAAATAACTTCTTTGTAATTCGCAGCTTTTGTTTTGCTGTCTCAGAACTTCCCGCGTTTCCTTCCTTTATTGACAAGTCCCTGGATAGACGAGCCTTAAAACTTGAAAAACGAGCGGAAAATAAGTAAAAAGCCTTATGTCAAAGTCAGCAATCTTATTTCCCTCACTTGTTTAGTTGCTTGTAGTTTAGAATCTGCTGAGATTGTGTTTATACACAAAAAACAATCTGAGCAATCAGAGCTGCAGTATAAAGCATGGGGGAATTTAGGTTACCTCAGACTTCAACGTAACTAAGATAAAAGCACCCTGTGGTCTTCCTGTGCTACTTGTGTTGCAGCTAGTGGAGAGGGGATGTCGAGTGGGGAAACTCCCATTATTAACCAATTATATCCTAAAAGCTCACATGACAAGAGTTTGAATATTAACTAAAAGTTGTACTTGATGGACATGTGTCTTTTTTAAACCCAAGTAATTATGTAACTACACCCCCTTTTGTTTCTAGGGGTGCGTGAATTGCATACAGCATGATTACATCATGTACTGTAGAATGTGACATCATCAGTGGTTAGGGGATTGGCACTAGGTGATTGGGTGTTGTGCAGGGGCCCTACAGCCATACTTTCCTACTCTCCAGGATTGCGGAGATCTCAGACTGCAGAGCAGACACCTCTCTTTTTGTTTAATGATCGCCCCCTAGTGGTGGCTGCGGACAGTCAGAATATCATCATTGACTTATTTGGCATTATACAGCAGCTGTTTTTGGAGGACCACTCATCTGGCAGTGTTGTTTTATGGGGGGCACTCTGCTGTAACTATTTATTGGGGAAAGCTCAGCTGGCTTTCTTTATGAAGACACTGCTGTCACTGTTTATAGAGGAGATCTCTGCTGTCACTGTTTATAGAGGAGATCTCTGCTGTCACTGTTTATAGAGGAGATCTCTGCTGTCACTGTTTATAGAGGAGATCTCTGCTGTCACTGTATATAGAGGAGATCTCTGCTGTCACTGTATATAGAGGAGATCTCTGCTGTCACTGTATATAGAGGAGATCTCTGCTGTCACTGTTTATAGAGGAGATCTCTGCTGTCACTGTTTATAGAGGAGATCTCTGCTGTCACTGTATATAGAGGAGATCTCTGCTGTCACTGTATATAGAGGAGATCTCTGCTGTCACTGTATATAGAGGAGATCTCTGCTGTCACTGTTTTATAGAGGAGATCTCTGCTGTCACTGTTTATAGAGGAGATCTCTGCTGTCACTGTTTATAGAGGAACTCTCTGCTGTCACTGTTTATAGAGGAGATCTCTGCTGTCACTGTATATAGAGGAGATCTCTGCTGTCACTGTATATAGAGGAGATCTCTGCTGTCACTGTATATAGAGGATATCTCTGCTGTCACTGTATATAGAGGAGATCTCTGCTGTCACTGTTTATAGAGGAGATCTCTGCTGTCACTGTTTATAGAGGAGATCTCTGCTGTCACTGTATATAGAGGAGATCTCTGCTGTCACTGTATATAGAGGAGATCTCTGCTGTCACTGTATATAGAGGAGATCTCTGCTGTCACTGTTTATAGAGGAGATCTCTGCTGTCACTGTTTATAGAGGAGATCTCTGCTGTCACTGTATATAGAGGAGATCTCTGCTGTCACTGTATATAGAGGAGATCTCTGCTGTCACTGTTTATAGAGGAGATCTCTGCTGTCACTGTTTATAGAGGATCTCTCTGCTGTCACTGTTTATAGAGGAGATCTCTGCTGTCACTGTTTATAGAGGAGATCTCTGCTGTCACTGTTTATAGAGGAGCTCTCTGCTGTCACTGTATATAGAGGAGATCTCTGCTGTCACTGTATATAGAGGAGATCTCTGCTGTCACTGTATATAGAGGAGATCTCTGCTGTCACTGTATATAGAGGAGATCTCTGCTGTCACTGTATATAGAGGAGATCTCTGCTGTCACTGTATATAGAGGAGATCTCTGCTGTCACTGTATATAGAGGAGATCTCTGCTGTCACTGTATATAGAGGAGATCTCTGCTGTCACTGTATATAGAGGAGATCTCTGCTGTCACTGTTTATAGAGGAGCTCTCTGCTGTCACTGTTTTATAGAGGAGATCTCTGCTGTCACTGTATATAGAGGAGATCTCTGCTGTCACTGTTTATAGAGGAACTCTCTGCTGTCACTGTTTATAGAGGAGATCTCTGCTGTCACTGTATATAGAGGAGATCTCTGCTGTCACTGTATATAGAGGAGATCTCTGCTGTCACTGTATATAGAGGATATCTCTGCTGTCACTGTATATAGAGGAGATCTCTGCTGTCACTGTATATAGAGGAGATCTCTGCTGTCACTGTATATAGAGGAGATCTCTGCTGTCACTGTATATAGAGGAGATCTCTGCTGTCACTGTTTATAGAGGAGATCTCTGCTGTCACTGTTTATAGAGGAGATCTCTGCTGTCACTGTATATAGAGGAGATCTCTGCTGTCACTCTTTATAGAGGATCTCTCTGCTGTCACTGTTTATAGAGGTTCTCTCTGCTGTCACTGTATATAGAGGAGATCTCTGCTGTCACTGTTTATAGAGGAGATCTCTGCTGTCGCTGTATATAGAGGAGATCTCTGCTGTCACTGTTTATAGAGGAGATCTCTGCTGTCACTGTTTATAGAGGAGATCTCTGCTGTCACTGTTTATAGAGGAGATCTCTGCTGTCACTGTATATAGAGGAGATCTCTGCTGTCACTGTTTATAGAGGAGATCTCTGCTGTCACTGTATATAGAGGAGATCTCTGCTGTCACTGTTTATAGAGGAGATCTCTGCTGTCACTGTTTATAGAGGAGATCTCTGCTGTCACTGTTTATAGAGGAGCTCTCTGCTGTCACTGTATATAGAGGAGCTCTCTGCTGTCACTGTTTTATAGAGGAGATCTCTGCTGTCACTGTATATAGAGGAGATCTCTGCTGTCACTGTATATAGAGGAGATCTCTGCTGTCACTGTATATAGAGGAGATCTCTGCTGTCACTGTATATAGAGGAGATCTCTGCTGTCACTGTTTATAGAGGAGCTCTCTGCTGTCACTGTTTTATAGAGGAGATCTCTGCTGTCACTGTATATAGAGGAGATCTCTGCTGTCACTGTTTATAGAGGAACTCTCTGCTGTCACTGTTTATAGAGGAGATCTCTGCTGTCACTGTATATAGAGGAGATCTCTGCTGTCACTGTATATAGAGGATATCTCTGCTGTCACTGTATATAGAGGAGATCTCTGCTGTCACTGTATATAGAGGAGATCTCTGCTGTCACTGTATATAGAGGAGATCTCTGCTGTCACTGTATATAGAGGAGATCTCTGCTGTCACTGTTTATAGAGGAGATCTCTGCTGTCACTGTTTATAGAGGAGATCTCTGCTGTCACTGTTTATAGAGGAGATCTCTGCTGTCACTGTATATAGAGGAGATCTCTGCTGTCACTCTTTATAGAGGATCTCTCTGCTGTCACTGTTTATAGAGGTTCTCTCTGCTGTCACTGTATATAGAGGAGATCTCTGCTGTCACTGTTTATAGAGGAGATCTCTGCTGTCGCTGTATATAGAGGAGATCTCTGCTGTCACTGTTTATAGAGGAGATCTCTGCTGTCACTGTTTATAGAGGAGATCTCTGCTGTCACTGTTTATAGAGGAGATCTCTGCTGTCACTGTATATAGAGGAGATCTCTGCTGTCACTGTTTATAGAGGAGATCTCTGCTGTCACTGTTTATAGAGGAGATCTCTGCTGTCACTGTTTATAGAGGAGATCTCTGCTGTCACTGTTTATAGAGGAGATCTCTGCTGTCACTGTTTATAGAGGAGATCTCTGCTGTCACTGTTTATAGAGGAGATCTCTGCTGTCACTGTTTATAGAGGAGATCTCTGCTGTCACTGTTTATAGAGGAGATCTCTGCTGTCACTGTTTATAGAGGAGATCTCTGCTGTCACTGTTTATAGAGGAGATCTCTGCTGTCACTGTATATAGAGGAGATCTCTGCTGTCACTGTTTATAAAGGAGATCTCTGCTGTCACTGTTTATAGAGGAGATCTCTGCTGTCACTGTATATAGAGGAGATCTCTGCTGTCACTGTTTATAGAGGAGCTCTCTGCTGTCACTGTTTATAGAGGAGATCTCTGCTGTCACTGTATATAGAGGAGATCTCTGCTGTCACTGTTTATAGAGGAACTCTCTGCTGTCACTGTTTATAGAGGAGATCTCTGCTGTCACTGTATATAGAGGAGATCTCTGCTGTCACTGTATATAGAGGAGATCTCTGCTGTCACTGTATATAGAGGAGATCTCTGCTGTCACTGTATATAGAGGAGATCTCTGCTGTCACTGTATATAGAGGAGATCTCTGCTGTCACTGTATATAGAGGAGATCTCTGCTGTCACTGTATATAGAGGAGATCTCTGCTGTCTCTGTTTATAGAGGAGATCTCTGCTGTCACTGTTTATAGAGGAGATCTCTGCTGTCACTGTATATAGAGGAGATCTCTGCTGTCACTGTATATAGAGGAGATCTCTGCTGTCACTGTTTATAGAGGAGATCTCTGCTGTCACTGTTTATAGAGGAGATCTCTGCTGTCACTGTTTATAGAGGAGATCTCTGCTGTCACTGTTTATAGAGGAGATCTCTGCTGTCACTGTATATAGAGGAGATCTCTGCTGTCACTGTTTATAGAGGAGCTCTCTGCTGTCACTGTTTATAGAGGAGATCTCTGCTGTCACTGTATATAGAAGAGATCTCTGCTGTCACTGTATATAGAGGAGATCTCTGCTGTCACTGTTTATAGAGGAACTCTCTGCTGTCACTGTTTATAGAGGAGATCTCTGCTGTCACTGTATATAGAGGAGATCTCTGCTGTCACTGTATATAGAGGAGATCTCTGCTGTCACTGTATATAGAGGAGATCTCTGCTGTCACTGTATATAGAGGAGATCTCTGCTGTCACTGTATATAGAGGAGATCTCTGCTGTCACTGTATATAGAGGAGATCTCTGCTGTCACTGTATATAGAGGAGATCTCTGCTGTCTCTGTTTATAGAGGAGATCTCTGCTGTCACTGTTTATAGAGGAGATCTCTGCTGTCACTCTTTATAGAGGATCTCTCTGCTGTCACTGTTTATAGAGGAGCTCTCTGCTGTCACTGTTTATAGAGGAGATCTCTGCTGTCACTGTTTATAGAGGAGATCTCTGCTGTCACTGTTTATAGAGGAGATCTCTGCTGTCACTGTTTATAGAGGAGATCTCTGCTATCACTGTTTATAGAGGATCTCTCTGCTGTCACTGTTTATAGAGGAGATCTCTGCTGTCACTGTTTATAGAGGAGATCTCTGCTGTCACTCTTTATAGAGGATCTCTCTGCTGTCACTGTTTATAGAGGAGCTCTCTGCTGTCACTGTTTATAGAGGAGATCTCTGCTGTCACTGTTTATAGAGGAGATCTCTGCTGTCACTGTTTATAGAGGATCTCTCTGCTGTCACTGTTTATAGAGGAGATCTCTGCTGTCACTGTTTATAGAGGAGATCACTGCTGTCACTGTTTATAGAGGAGATCTCTGCTGTCACTGTTTATAGGGGAGATCTCTGCTGTCACTGTTTATAGAGGAGATCTCTGCTGTCACTGTTTATAGGGGAGATCTCTGCTGTCACTGTTTACAGAGGAGATCTCTGCTGTCACTATATATAGAGGTGATCTCTGCTGTCACTGTTTATAGAGGATCTCTCTGCTGTCACTGTTTATAGAGGAGGTCTCTGCTGTCACTGTTTATAGAGGAGATCTCTGCTG
Organism: Rhinoderma darwinii; assembly: GCF_050947455.1. NCBI lineage: Eukaryota > Metazoa > Chordata > Amphibia > Anura > Rhinodermatidae > Rhinoderma > Rhinoderma darwinii. Next base: position 8,442,363 of record NC_134689.1, on the reverse strand, counting down.
TCACTTTTTATAGAGGAGATCTCTGCTGTCACTGTTTATAGGGGAGATCTCTGCTGTCACTGTTTATAGAGGAGATCACTGCTGTCACTGTTTATAGAGGAGATCTCTGCTGTCACTGTTTATAGATGAGATCTCTGCTGTCACTGCTTATAGAGGAGATCTCTGCTGTCACTGTTTATAGAGGAGATCTCTGCTGTCACTGTTTATAGAGGAGATCTCTGCTGTCACTGTTTATAGAGGAGATCTCTGCTGTCATTGTTTATAGGGGAGATCTCTGCTGTCACTGTTTATAGAGGAGATCTCTGCTGTCACTGTTTATAGAGGTTCTCTCTGCTGTCACTGTTTATAGAGGTTCTCTCTGCTGTCACTGTTTATAGAGGAGATCTCTGCTGTCACTGTTTATAGGGGAGATCTCTGCTGTCACTATATATAGAGGAGATCTCTGCTGTCACTGTTTATAGAGGCGATCTCTGCTGTCACTGTTTATAGGGGAGATCTCTGCTGTCACTGTTTATAGAGGAGATCACTGCTGTCACTGTTTATAGAGGAGATCTCTGCTGTCACTGTTTATAGAGGAGGTCTCTGCTGTCACTGTTTATAGAGGAGATCTCTGCTGTCACTGTTTATAGAGGAGATCTCTGCTGTCACTGTTTATAGAGGAGATCTCTGCTGTCACTGTTTATAGAGGATCTCTCTGCTGTCACTGTTTATAGAGGATCTCTCTGCTGTCACTGTTTATAGAGGAGATCTCTGCTGTCACTGTTTATAGAGGAGATCTCTGCTGTCACTCTTTATAGAGGATCTCTCTGCTGTCACTGTTTATAGAGGAGATCTCTGCTGTCACTCTTTATAGAGGATCTCTCTGCTGTCACTGTTTATAGAGGAGCTCTCTGCTGTCACTGTTTATAGAGGAGATCTCTGCTGTCACTGTTTATAGAGGAGATCTCTGCTGTCACTGTTTATAGAGGCGATCTCTGCTGTCACTGTTTATAGAGGAGATCTCTGCTGTCACTGTTTATAGAGGATCTCTCTGCTGTCACTGTTTATAGAGGAGATCTCTGCTGTCACTGTTTATAGAGGAGATCTCTGCTGTCACTGTTTATAGAGCAGATCTCTGCTGTCAGTGTTTATAGAGGAGATCTCTGCTGTCACTGTTTATAGAGGAGATCTCTGCTGTCACTGTTTATAGAGGATCTCTCTGCTGTCACTGTTTATAGAGGATCTCTCTGCTGTCACTGTTTATAGAGGAGATCTCTGCTGTCACTGTTTATAGAGGAGATCTCTGCTGTCACTGTTTATAGAGGAGATCTCTGCTGTCACTGTTTATAGAGGAGATCTCTGCTATCACTGTTTATAGAGGATCTCTCTGCTGTCACTGTTTATAGAGGAGATCTCTGCTGTCACTGTTTATAGAGGAGATCTCTGCTGTCACTCTTTATAGAGGATCTCTCTGCTGTCACTGTTTATAGAGGAGCTCTCTGCTGTCACTGTTTATAGAGGAGATCTCTGCTGTCACTCTTTATAGAGGATCTCTCTGCTGTCACTGTTTATAGAGGAGCTCTCTGCTGTCACTGTTTATAGAGGAGATCTCTGCTGTCACTGTTTATAGAGGAGATCTCTGCTGTCACTGTTTATAGAGGCGATCTCTGCTGTCACTGTTTATAGAGGAGATCTCTGCTGTCACTGTTTATAGAGGATCTCTCTGCTGTCACTGTTTATAGAGGAGATCTCTGCTGTCACTGTTTATAGAGGAGATCTCTGCTGTCACTGTTTATAGAGCAGATCTCTGCTGTCAGTGTTTATAGAGGAGATCTCTGCTGTCACTGTTTATAGAGGAGATCTCTGCTGTCACTGTTTATAGAGGAGATCTCTGCTGTCACTGTTTATAGAGGAGATCTCTGCTATCACTGTTTATAGAGGAGATCTCTGCTGTCACTGTTTATAGAGGAGATCTCTGCTGTCACTGTTTATAGGGGAGATCTCTGCTGTCACTGTTTATAGGGGAGATCTCTGCTGTCACTGTTTATAGAGGAGCTCTCTGCTGTCACTGTTTATAGAGGAGATCTCTGCTGTCACTGTTTATAGAGGAGATCTCTGCTATCACTGTTTATAGAGGAGATCTCTGCTGTCACTGTTTATAAAGGAGATCTCTGCTGTCACTGTTTATAGAGGAGATCTCTGCTGTCACTGTTTATAGAGGATCTCTCTGCTGTCATTGTTTATAAAGGAGATCTCTGCTGTCACTGTTTATAGAGGAGATCTCTGCTGTCAGTGTTTATAGAGGAGATCTCTGCTGTCACTGTTTATAGAGGAGATCTCTGCTGTCACTGTTTATAGAGGAGATCTCTGCTGTCACTGTTTATAGAGGAGATCTCTGCTGTCACTGTTTATAGAGGAGATCTCTTTGCTGTCACTGTATATAGAGGAGATCTCTGCTGTCACTGTTTATAGAGGAGATCTCTGCTGTCACTGTTTATAGAGGAGATCTCTGCTGTCACTGTTTATAGAGGAGATCTCGGCCGTCACTGTTTATGGGGTTACTCTACTGTCTTTATTTTTATGGAGCACCCTCCTAACACTTTATGGGGTCGCTCTGTTATTCACTAGTTATGTGGGGGTTCGCTGCTGTCACTGTTTATAGGGGGTCAGTCTGATGCTGTCATTTTGGGGGCACAACCTGTATTTATACATTGGAGAAGAAAACCAATTTTATCGACAGGCAACACTTGTATTATCTCATCTCCCTAAATTTGGCACGAAGTCCCAAAGCTTCACCCTCTACCGATGGCTCATCGCCCACAGTCCCATAACTTATTCTGTAGATGTTTAGTTCCAGTGTTTTTTCCATTCTTCCTCCGTGGAGGGAGGGGGTTGTACCCCATGAGAGTGTCACTTCTCAGTCGTTGTTCTCTTTCAGCTCGCTGCTGGCCGGGGACTAAATAGGCAAATTGTCGGAGCTTTCATCTCCTGCCTGGTGTCGCCTTGTAAGCTGCCATTTTATTAGGTTTGACAGCCGACGTGTGCGTGTGTTTGGAGAGGGGGTGTCATAAATAATCGGGGTGACCTCTCTTCTCCAAGCATGCTAATAAACTGGATTAGGATCTTATGTGGTGCGTGGACTGATTTGGTGTGACAGGCAGCTTCGAAGTTTTCACAAATCAGGATAAATTGGGGAGAATTTCGCTGCCTGTTATCAGGACAAATATGATTTTCCCGGACTTGACAGCTTTGAGTGTTTGTGGTGGAGTCGCTGCTTGGCGCTATAATTATCTGCCCAATGGAGCTTTAGAATACCAACCCCATGTACTGGCATCACCCTCCGAGTCGCCGTGTAACCGCTGGTCGTTTTCACAGACCGTCGGGAGATTTAAAGGGCCTGAAAAAATCCACGTCAATGGACAACCCCTCTTCAAAAAGTCTTCCTACAAAATCGAAGACGTTCTGAGCTTATGATTGGAATTTACAGTAGGGGGCGTCTCATTCCATTCCATCTCATTTATATTCGAGGACCATGATGCTTTGCTGCGAGGTGTTGTGTACAAACTTGGGCCTACAAAAGATCTCCGTAACAAAAAAGAAAATGGAGTCACCATTGGTTTACAACCCCTTATACCCGACCCCCGTTTACAGACGGGCCTTTGACTTTTTGGGCGCCGTTTTCCCATCCTATGTATGAGTGACTGGTCGTGTGCCTCTCTTCTACTAATGTTGTAGGCCTTTTGGAGAAAACCATTTGTCCTGACGTCAGATATAGCAGTGGTGCCAAAAGTAGTTCGGGTAGTTTGGAAGCCCGAGTTGCTATGTGCCCCAGGGCTGGTGACCCTGGGGTGCCCTAACTCACTGGGGGTGGGATCCCACTGAGTGAAGGCACACTTGCACGCACTCTCTTTCACGCTATATGAGCACACACCTTTATTCTCCCGGCCTTCTGGCTGGGAGATGAGGAATTTTTTATACCTGGCGGATGTCCAGGCTGTATCACAGCGCACATCCACTTATTTAATTTTGTTTTTCACTGTGTGTTTGTCACGTTTTGTCACAAGGATTTTGGGATGCGGTGCCCTTTTGGGACCCTCCTGAGGTCTAGGGGGAAAATGTGTGGCCATCTGGTTCCGTTTTCCCCTGCAACCCGGCCTCCCTTCTTCGGAGGGGAGGTGCACCTTTGATGCAGGCTCCAAGGTAGAAGCCTTGGAGTGTTGTTGGGTCTCCCTAAGCTTCGGCGAGGGGGGATCATCGATCCTTGATCCTCTAGGCCTATGGCTTAGAGGGTCGAGGAACGGTTATGCGGGGCCTCTCTCTTTTAAGAGAAGGGCTGCGATAGACCGCATCCTTGTGCACTTTTTGTGTGGCACCTCTGCACTTTTTATGCACTTGGGTGATAGAAAGCACGACTCGGGCTTTCAATAAAAAAAAAAAAAAAGTGGTGCCAAAAGTAAGCAGACTACGTTGAAGTATAATTTCTGTTCTAACTTTAGTAGGCTTGTTTTAGTAGAAATTGCACCCACGCCCTCCATGCCCATACACATATTGGACCTTAGGTGGGCACCTTATTTGCCTACCCCTAGAAATAGGGCTGACCAAATCTGGTTGTCACTGGGGCAGCCTCTATGGCAGCAGTGCCCAACCCGGCAGCCCAAAGGACGCATTTATCCGACATGTACATACAAGATTGCCAAAAACCTCAAGAGGGGCAAATGTGTAGGGTATTAATGCCCCAGCCCTGGATGAATGTGATATGTGGACCTCTAAAGGGAATTAAAGACCATGTTTGGGTCCCTCATAAGGTAGCGGATGGACTGTCAGTGGCCTGTACCATTTATACTGTATGATCTAAGTAAACTCTCCAAGGTCATCTAAGAAGGGCATTTGGCCATTCACGTTACCTAACTTAATAAGGACGTGTCCCCTTTAAGAAAAGGAAGAAAAATGAACAAAAGTTCCTCTCTGCTTCCAACCCGTTGTAATGGGAATGTGATGAAGACTTAAGGAGCCTTATTTAAAAGTCTATAGGGGAAGTCAGACACCCATCAGCACGCACGCCGGTACAATACTCCCGAGCAGAATGTGGCGGTCTGCCCTGTGCGCAACGGCGAGATGACTTCATACAGGCAATTATACTTGGAATATATTATCCGTTCTACTTAAATTATTTTTGAGAAAGTCTTGCAGCTTGGAGTGCTGGTACTTAATGTTAATTTGTGCGGAAAGCGACGAAGACGGTTCTTCTTTGTCTGGATGTTGCTAAAAAGCTATTCAAAGTGGGAGTTTTCATCTTGTGATAATGTATGTGTTATTATTCCCCAGCACTGAGAGTATTTATCCTCCTGCCTAAGAGACAAAGTCAGAAAAAAGTTATACATCTTCTTGTATATAGTGATATGGAGCATGCTGGTATAACCTGGGTATCTTCTGTATATAATTATATATGTACAGCTGGTATAAGTTATACATCTTCTTGTATATAGAGATATGGAGCATGCTGGTATAACCTGGGTATCTTCTGTATATAATTATATATGTACAGCTGGTATAAGTTATACATCTTCTTGTATATAGAGATATGGAGCATGCTGGTATAACCTGGGTATCTCCTGTATATAATTATATATGTACAGCTGGTATAAGTTATACATCTTCTTGTATATAGTGATATGGAGCATGCTGGTATAACCTGGGTATCTTCTGTATATAATTATATATGTACAGCTGGTATAAGTTATACATCTTCCTGTATATAGTGATATGGATCATGCTGGTATAACCTGGGTATCTTCTGTATATAATTATATATGTACAGCTGGTATAAGTTATACATCTTCTTGTATATAGTGATATGGAGCATGCTGGTATAACCTGGGTATCTCCTGTATATAATTATATATGTACAGCTGGTATAAGTTATACATCTTCTTGTATACAGTGATATGAAGCATGCTGGTATAACCTGGGTATCTCCTGTATATAATTATATGTGTACATCTGGTATAAGTTATACATCTTCCTGTATACAGTGATATGGAGCATGCTGGTATAACCTGGGTATGTTCTGTATATAATTATATATGTACAGCTGGTATAAGTTATACATCTTCTTGTATATAGTGATATGGAGCATGCTGGTATAACCTGGGTATGTTCTGTATATAATTATATATGTACAGCTGGTATAAGTTATACATCTTCTTGTATAAAGTGATATGGAGCATGCTGGTATAACCTGGGTATATTCTGTATATAATTATATATGTACAGCTGGTATAAGTTATACATCTTCTTGTATATAGTGATATGGAGCATGCTGGTATAACCTGGGTATCTTCTGTATATAATTATATATGTACAGCTGGTATAAGTTATACATCTTCTTGTATATAGTGATATGCAGCATGCTGGTATAACCTGGGTATCTTCTGTATATAATTATATATGTGCAGCTGGTATAAGTTATACATCTTCTTGTATATAGTGATATGGAGCATGCTGGTATAACCTGGGTATATTCTGTATATAATTATATATGTACACTGGTATAAGTTATACATCTTCTTGTATATAGTGATATGGAGCATGCTGGTATAACCTGGGTATCTTCTGTATATAATTATATATGTACACTGGTATAAGTTATACATCTTCTTGTATATAGTGATATGGAGCATGCTGGTATAACCTGGGTATCTTCTGTATATAATTATATAGGTACAGCAGGTATAAGTTTTACATCTTCTTGTATATAGTGATATGGAGCATGCTGGTATAACCTGGGTATATTCTGTATATAATTATATATGTACAGCTGGTATAAGTTATACATCTTCTTGTATATAGTGATATGGAGCATGCTGGTATAACCTGGGTATCTTCTGTATATAATTATATATGTACAGCTGGTATAAGTTATATATCTTCTTGTATATAGTGATATGGAGCATGCTGGTATAACCTCGGTATCTTCTGTATATAATTATATATGTACAGCTGGTATAAGTTACACATCTTCTTGTATATAGTGATATGGAGCATGCTGGTATAACCTGGGTATCTTCTGTATATAATTATATATGTGCAGCTGGTATAAGTTATACATCTTCTTGTATATAGTGATATGGAACATGCTTGTATAACCTGGGCACCTTCTGTATATAATTATATATGTACACTGGTATAAGTTATACATCTTCTTGTATATAGTGATATGGAGCATGCTGGTATAACCTGGGTATCTCCTGTATATAATTATATATGTACAGCTGGTATAAGTTATACATCTTCCTGTATATAGTGATATGGAGCATGCTGGTATAACCTGGGTATCTTCTGTATATAATTATATATGTACGGCTGGTATAAGTTATACATCTTCTTGTATATAGTGATATGGAGCATGCTGGTATAACCTGGGCATCTTCTGTATATAATTATATATGTACGGCTGGTATAAGTTATACGTCTTCTTGTATATAGTGATATGGAGCATGCTGGTATAACCTGGGTATCTTCTGTATATAATTATATATGTACGGCTGGTATAAGTTATACATCTTCTTGTATATAGTGATATGGAGCATGCTGGTATAACCTGGGTATCTTCTGTATATAATTATATATGTACGGCTGGTATAAGTTATACATCTTCTTGTATATAGTGATATGGAGCATGCTGGTATAACCTGGGCATCTTCTGTATATAATTATATATGTACAGCTGGTATAAGTTATACATCTTCTTGTATATAGTGATATGGAGCATGCTGGTATAACCTGGGTATCTCCTGTATATAATTATATATGTACAGCTGGTATAAGTTATACATCTTCTTGTATATAGTGATATGGAGCATGCTGGTATAACCTGGGTATCTTCTGTATATAATTATATATGTACAGCTGGTATAAGTTATACATCTTCTTGTATATAGTGATATGGAGCATGCTGCTATAACCTGGGTATCTCCTGTATATAATTATATATGTACAGCTGGTATAAGTTATACATCTTCTTGTATATAGTGATATGGAGCATGCTGGTATAACCTGGGTATCTCCTGTATATAATTATATATGTACAGCTGGTATAAGTTATACATCTTCTTGTATATAGTGATATGGAGCATGCTGGTATAACCTGGGTATAGTCTGTATATAATTATATATGTACAGCTGATATAAGTTATACATCTTCTTGTATATAGTGATATGGAGCATGCTGGTATAACCTGGGTATCTTCTGTATATAATTATATATGTACAGCTGGTATAAGTTACACATCTTCTTGTATATAGTGATATGGAGCATGCTGGTATAACCTGGGTATCTTCTGTATATAATTATATATGTACAGCTGGTATAAGTTATACATCTTCTTGTATATAGTGATATGGAGCATGCTGGTATAACCTGGGTATCTTCTGTATATAATTATATATGTACAGCTGGTATAAGTTATACATCTTCTTGTATATAGTGATATGGAGCAATCTGGTATAACCTGGGTATCTTCTGTATATAATTATATATGTACAGCTGGTATAAGTTATACATCTTCTTGTATATAGTGATATGGAGCATGCTGGTATAACCTGGGTATCTCCTGTATATAATTATATATGTACAGCTGGTATAAGTTATACATCTTCTTGTATATAGTGATATGGAGCATGCTGGTATAACCTGGGTATCTTCTGTATATAATTATATATGTACAGCCGGTATAAGTTATACATCTTCTTGTATATAGTGATATGGAGCATGCTGGTATAACCTGGGTATATTCTGTATATAATTATATATGTGCAGCTGGTATAAGTTACACATCTTCTTGTATATAGTGATATGGAGCATGCTGGTATAACCTGGGTATCTTCTGTATATAATTATATATGTACAGCTGGTATAAGTTATACATCTTCTTGTATATAGTGATATGGAGCATGCTGGTATAACCTGGGTATCTCCTGTATATAATTATATATGTACAGCCGGTATAAGTTATATATCTTCTTGTATATAGTGATATGGAGCATGCTGGTATAACCTGGGTATCTCCTGTATATAATTATATATGTACAGCTGGTATAAGTTATACATCTTCTTGTATATAGTGATATGGAGCATGCTGGTATAACCTGGGTATCTTCTGTATATAATTATATATGTACAGCTGGTATAAGTTATACATCTTCTGTATATAGTGATATGGAGCATGCTGGTGTAACCTGGGTATCGTCTGTATATAATTATATATGTACAGCTGGTATAAGTTATACATCTTCTTGTATATAGTGATATGGAGCATGCTGGTATAACCTGGGTATCTTCTGTATATAATTATATATGTACAGCTGGTATAAGTTATACATCTTCTTGTATATAGTGATATGGAGCATGCTGCTATAACCTGGGTATCTCCTGTATATAATTATATATGTACAGCTGGTATAAGTTATATATCTTCTTGTATATAGTGATATGGAGCATGCTGGTATAACCTGGGTATCTTCTGTATATAATTATATATGTACAGCTGGTATAAGTTATATATCTTCTTGTATATAGTGATATGGAGCATGCTGCTATAACCTGGGTATCTCCTGTATATAATTATATATGTACAGCTGGTATAAGTTATATATCTTCTTGTATATAGTGATATGGAGCATGCTGGTATAACCTGGGTATATTCTGTATATAATTATATATGTACAGCTGGTATAAGTTATATATCTTCTTGTATATAGTGATATGGACTATTCCTGTATAACCTGAGCTTTTTCTGGTATATAATTATGTGTGAAATTATAATGAATTTAATTATTCATATTTACACATGCGCCCTTGAGTTTAATACTCGCTGTTTAGCAATAATATAATCGTGGTACATTTGATGGAGCTGTCAGCAGGGGGCGTATTCTTATTTTTTCTATGGAGCTCTATGATTTGTGTGTATGCCATTGATATTCTTGTTTTCCCTTATGGAATACACTTTAATCTTCTACCTCTTCTTCTGCAGGTTATTATCATGCCGGTGGATGAAGTGACAATGCTCCCGGTGTAGGAACCACGGTGACCTTTGGGATTGCCCATTTCTGAGAGAATGCTGGGATTCTGCAGGGGGAGAAGGAAGTTCCTGGCAGCGTCTCTCACTCTCCTTTTTGTTCCGGCCGTCACCTGGATCTATCTGTTCACTGGACACTTTGACGGTATGTAAAATATTGAAATAATATCTAAGTGGTTGTTATTTCAAATTGTTGGCCAACCCATATTCTGACTGGAGGTCTGATGCCACCAAACCAAATGATAGTACCTTAAATAATAACACCATACAGTACCAAATATCAATATTATACAGTAATACTGCCATATAATGTTTTCATAATACTAATATTACAGTGAATATACAACAGTGCCATACAGTGCTCACATAATGCTGTCATATAGTATCAATATGAGACTTGCATGAAAAAAACATCTCACAATAAACACAGTGCCATACAATGCCATACGGTGCCAACATACTACTGCCATATAGTATCAACATAAGACTTACATAAAATGAACTCCGAACAAAGAACATGCAATAGTGCCCACATACTACTGCCATATAGTGCCCACATACTACTGCCATATAGTGTCTACATAAGACTTACATAAAATGAACTCCGAACAAAGAACATGCAATAGTGCCCACATACTACTGCCATACAGTGCCCACATACTACTGCCATATAGTATCAACATAAGACTTACATAAAATGAACTCCGAACAAAGAACATGCAATAGTGCCCACATACTACTGCCATACAGTGCCCACATACTACTGCCATATAGTGTCTACATAAGACTTACATAAAATGAACTCCGAACAAAGAACATGCACTAGTGCCCACATACTACTGCCATATAGTATCAACATAATACTTACATAGAATGAACACTGAACAAAGAACGTGCAATAGTTCCATATAGTGCCAACATACTACTGCCATATAGTGTCTACATAAGACTTATATAGAATGAACACCGAACAAAGAACACACAATAGTGCCATGCAGTGCCAACATACTACTGTCATATAGTGTCTACATAGGACTTACAGTATATAAAATGAGAATCTAACAATGAACATACAACAGTGCCATAAAGTGCCCACATACTACTGCCATATAGTGTCTACATAAAACCTATATAAAATGATCATCTAACAATGAACAGTGCCATACAGTATCCATAGAACAGTGTCTTAAAGTGCACACATAATACTTCTATACAGTACCTACATAATATTGTCAAACAGTACAAGCAAAACACTACACTACACACAAAGGATATATAGAATTTTACAACCACATTTTTATTGCTACAGTTCATCTAAAATAAAATGCTATGGCTTTTTGCTATTAGTCTTTATCGGAAAAAATAACCACAATCTCCTACTGTTTTGTGTATACAGCTCCTAAGCAGACCTATCTGTCTCCATAGTTACAGACTACAAACTAATTATGTGTAGTCTGACCCTGTAGTCTTGTGTTACTCCCTCCAATCAGCCTCCTTTTCTAATGTCTGTAGGTTAGAAAGAAGCAGGGGGCAGAAGGCTCACACATCACTAAAGGATAAAACAGCACACGGAGACACATAGATCTGCATGGCAGCTGTATACACAAAACGGTAGACTGCAAGACTGCTGAATTTTTTATTTAAGAAAAAAAAATGGTGGTGAAAGAGAGCAAAGGCATTAAATGAGCACATAAAATCTCATCGTAACATAGACTAACAACACATTTTATTAGAACGGTTCATTCTGGACAGAAAACTGCCGGCAGGCATCAGTCATTTCGTAAAAATTGGTGTCTTCATGTTTCTGGGTGTGGAAATGGAGTATATTTTGATCCTATTATCAGAAGCTCACAGATTGCTTCCCGTTTGTTTCATCTATCTCCATTCCAGGGGATCGATCATAGTTGTCACGCGTTTCGCACATGCGGTGGAACCAAATCTAAAAAAATAAAATAAAAAAGATAAAATAGAAGACGTCTTGGTTATAAGAGTGCTGTCTGCTTTATATATCAGGATAAGGAGGCGATGGTGTAATTAGGGTCGGAGCCGGGCATCGAGGATTTTGTCATTATCTTCCTCTGACTTCTGCTGATTTTCTGCGGCTGATTTCTTTATTTTTTTTTCTACGCGGTAATAAGAGGCTGGGGAAAGGGGTGTTCTTACTTTCTGTCTGTATTGTTGACATAGAATATCTTAAATTTCTCCCTAAAGTCTGGAGTCGTTTTCGTCTACCGGCAAACTGTAAAAAAATCTATTCAGCCATTTCTGAGGCGGCTGGGTGGCAACCAATAAAGCCGCCGTCCTGAAATGTGGAACAAGGCGATCTATCGCTGGTGGGAGCTTAAAGGGATTGTCCAATCTGGCAACCACGAGAGTCCACCAGAGTCGGAGACACTCTTTACATCCGTTCTGGCTAATAGAGGGAGCGGTCCCGAGTCTATGACGTCCATATGAGATGAGAGGGTCAACCGCTTTATATGGAAGCCATATTCTTTGTCTGAAATCTCTGGACCATTGACATATTTACCAACATTTGAATCCCAAAAGGGTTGACTCAACTGGTCAACCTCTTTCCATATGCCCTATTAGGGTATATGGACATCATAAAGAGCATTCCCCCCACTCAAGACCCTCCACCTATTAGCCAAAGTTATGTTACAGTACAGTGATAATGCACAAAGTAACATCTCAGTACTGGGATAATGCACAAAGTGACATCACAGTAATGGGATAATGCACAACTTGACATCACAGTAATGGGATAATGCACAACGTGACATCACAGTACGGGATAATGCACAAAGTGACATCACAGTACTGGGATATTGCGCAAAGTGACATCACAGTACTGGGATAATGCACAAAGTGACATCACAGTACTGGGATAATGCACAAAGGGACATCACAGTACTGGGATAATGCACAAAGTGACATCACAGCACTTAGATAATTCATACAGTGATGTGATATCAAAAACATAATACACCATTTAATGTCATAGTAAAGGGATAATGAATAAAATTACAGGACAGGAATCATGCACAGAGTGATGTCATAATAGTGAGATAATACACTCAGTGAGGTCACGGTACAGGGATAATATACTATGTGAAGTTAAAACACAGGTCTGTGATGCCACAGTACAAGGTTGATGCACAAAGTGAGGTCAAAGTGCAAGAAGAATGCACCAAGTGATGTCAAAGTACAGCGATAATTCACACCATGATATTATAGCACAAAAATGGTCACAGTGTGCACCGTGACATCACAGCATAGGCAAAAGTCATAATGATGTCACATGCAGGTCAAATGGACACATGATGTCACAATACCGGGATAATGCAAATAAGCAGCTGCTATCCTCCTACCCTGGTAGATACACCTATAGTATTAAATCACTAGACCACCCTAGACCCCCAGGGATATTACAGCAATCGTATCACTAACCACTAACCCACCCTATACAAAAATGTGTGATGTAGTCCATGTAAAAAGTTGTCAAAGTGGATATAATCGGGGGCGGAGGAGGGAAATTTGCACTTGGAAACCTGCGCCAGGTTAATAATTACAACGGATGTGTCTTTCGATGACCCTGCTACTAGTTATTTTAGATATTAAGTGTTGCCGGGTGCCAATAGCAAAGATGTTCTGTAATTATGGACTTAATGCAGTGTTATAATGTCAGCACTTACTCTACCAAGGAAGAAACCGAGGCCGGGGTACACCCACCGAGACCCCCTCATTTGTAACGAGTGCTATTTGCTTGTACCCTGCTGTCATTATGAGCATGGAGACTCAAACATTCAATTAAGCCTGTACTTAGATGTAGAATTTAATGGCTACAAACCCCATAATTTTATGATATGTAGCAGAGGCGTAGCTGTTTAAGCCATTAGGGTGTAAGCGGTTTTTATAACTGTGTATACTTCATAATGGTTCTTTAAGTGAGTTATTTTAATACGATAAGTCCAGTAAAACGCGTTGTTAATGTGAAGAACACAGATTTTAAACGAGGTTTATTTATTTTTCGGCGCCATAAAGTCGTCCTTGACGTAGGCAGCAATAGCATGACCTACCAGTTTAGAAGTTAATGGGGTGTAGAATCAATCTACTCGCTGCCCTGTATAATTAATGTAATTTCGAGGTGGGTCAAAGGCAAAATACAACTTTGTTTTCTACTTTTCAAGGACTGTTGAATGATGTTTTCCAAGACTAAATGTCTCAACATTTCCAAGGGAAAATCCATGGTTGGACACTTGAAGAGGGAGGAGCTTAAAGGGGAAATCCACTTTACGAGGGTTGTCTAATATAAGCAAACTATTTCCATGTACCCTACAAGAGCAATTGTGGGTTGTCTCCCAATCAGGACCTTGTCTATTGGCCAGAGATTAGAGCTTCTGGAGGACCCAACATTTTATTGAAATTTACAGAAAATCATTGATTTCAGTGGGTGCTTCTCCTGGCAATTAATTAGTAGTGGGACCCCGTGCCCTCAACTTATAGCCAGGAGACCTGCTCAGTGAAATGGGCTTTAACAAATCGTACATAGATGAACAGGGCCCTTCATGAATTCTGCACTTCTTGGGGACTCTTTGACAAGATATAACATGGGGGAATATCCCTTTAATAAGAAGGTGGGCCATGATCTTCTAACTACGGTGTATAGGTAGATCAGGTGTGGTTTCATCTCATCATGGTTTCGACATCTCTACTATTATCATTTTAATGCACCTTTAGGTCAAGTCCTGGTGACCATATGAATAATGTTTCTCAAGAAGTCCTGAATCCTTCTTGGGTCTTCAAGTTTCTTAATGGGGTGGTCTCATAATTTCTGAGATTATCTTCATCCATCGTGTTGCTGGGTGTCCTCCTTTGGTCATAATTATATTTTCCAATGAGTTGTGACTTCTAAATTTCTCCATCTCCATGTATCTCCTACATTGGACTCGATTTGGTCAAGAATCCAAGTTCTTGCTGTCCTTGACATTCACAAGGCACCTAAAAGTCTTCACCCTCTCTGATTGTTGTAACCAAAACTTCAAGTAAAGATGGAGGCTACCACCATCAGACCTGAAGATGTCCACCTCTCGGTTGCCTCTCGTAAAAACTACAGTATAGTATATGGGCAAAAGTATGTGAATTCTTGACCACAAACACCTATATGAGCTGTTGGACATCCAATTTCGAAGCCATGGGCGTTAATATGAAGTTGGGCCCCCTTTTCCCCTTTTGCGACTATTACAGCCCCCACTCATCTAGGAAGACTTTCTACAAGTTGTTTTGGCATCTGTGAGAATATGTGCCCATTCAGCCAGTAGAGCCTTTGTGGGATCTGGCGCTAATGTTGGGGGAGAAGGTCTGGCTCAAAAATCAGCATTCCAATTTATCCCAAAGGCATTTGATGAGGTTGGGGTCAGCACTTTGTGCAGCCACTTGAGTTCTTGCACACCAAACTCCTCGCCCCATGTCTTTACAGCGCTCGCTGTGTGCACAGGGGCACGGTCATGCTGGAAGAGGAAAAGGCCGATCCTCAAACTGGTACTGCAAAGTTGGAAGCTACAATTGTGCAAGATGTCTTTGTATGATGCAGCATTAACATTACCCCTCAATGGAAATAAGGGGTCAAACCCTGAAAAACACTCCAACCATTACCCCATCTCCTCCAAATATTACAGTGGGCACTAAGCATTCCAGTAGGTAGCGTTCACCTGGCATCCACCAAACCCAGATTCCTCCATCAGGACGTGATTCCTTACTCCAGATAACACGCTGCTCCAGAGTCCTATAATGATGTGCTTTACACCACGCCAGCCGCCGCTTGGCATTGTGCTTTCTGATCTCAGGCTTGTGTGCAGTGGCTATGGAAACCCATTTCATGAAGCTCCGGACGCACAGTTCTGGTGACACTTCTAGAGGCAGTGTGGATCTCTGTAGTGAGTAATACAACAGAGAATAGGCAACTTTTACGGCCCACGCGCATCAGCATCCGGCGGCCCCGCTCTGTCAGTTTCATGGCTGAGCTGTTGTTACTACTAGATGCTTCCATTTTGCAATAAGACCACTTACAGGTGACCGGGGCAGATCTAGCAGATAATAATTACACTTACAGATGACCGGGGCAGATCTAGCAGATAATAATGACACTTACAGGTAACCAGGGCAGATCTATCAGATAATAATAACACTTACAGATGACCGTGGCAGATCTAGCAGATAATAATAACACTTACAGGTGACCGGGGCAGATCTAGCAGACAATGCTAACACTTACAGGTGACCGGGGCAGATCTAGCAGACAATACTAAATCTTACAGGTGACCGGGGCAGATCTAGCAGATTAGAAATTTCACAACATGACTTGTGGCAGAGGGGGCATTCTGTGGCAGTGCCAAATCACTGAGCTCTTCAGTACGACCCATATCACTAGCAATGTTGGTCTATGGAGATTGTTTGACTGTGTGCTTGATTTTATGCACCTGTTTGCAATGGATGCGGCTGAAACACCTGAACTCAATAATTAGGAGAATCGTTAAAATACTTTGGCCATATAGTGTATATCTAAATTTTAGAAAAACTGTGATGTGCCTTGCGTATTATTATTTTATTTACAATAGTAGACACTTCTTTGCTTCTCATTTTCCGGAGCGCTGTCTGTACACGTCCAGATCTTCAGAGATGGAGAACAGCGCTAGTTATGATAAAAGCACATACAGCTCAAGTTGTTTGTAATCCACAGTATCCTGGGGACTTTATTCTGCAGAAATATCCTAACAGGAATCCCTCACTGCTAGACTCCATCAGGCGTCCTGCGGCGCTCCCGTTATACGGCGATACTGGGCTGTAGCTTTCGTCTTATGTCCCGGTCTGCAGATTCTTATTTTTTTTGTAATAAATAAGAGAAAAGTAGACTGAAAAAGTAATAGAAATATTGTTTTTTTTTCTTATCTCTATCTGAATATCATGTCACCCAAAAATACCATGGGTCAACCAAACACCCCATTTCTGAATCATGGATAAAATTACCCATCGAAACTCACAGGACATATTTATCGATTCTGCATTAACTAACAGACCAACAAGAGGAGTATCAAAGTGGAGTAAAGGAAAAAATATCTATTGATACTGGTATAAGTACAGGCTTAAAAGAAAGTGGAACTGCCATGGGGTCCATACGCAGCCCATAATTATTGACAGTTTGTCAGAAATACGAAAAAAGGATCCGAATATTTTCTAATGTTGTTTTTTTCGGATGCTGATGGCAAATGGTTCTGAATGTTTGGGTAGTTCGTTTTCATTTCCTTTGTAACAATTAACTTTATATTTATTGTAGATGGTAATTGTATTTATTTATAGATATTATTTGTGTGGAGATAGATGGTTACCTGTCAAGTAAGATTGTGTATCACTGCATGAGTCTCACTTGACTGCTCTGCCTAATGATCTTTTATCTATCTATCTATCTATCTATCTATCTATCTATCTATCTATCTATCTATCTATCTATCTATCTATCTATCTATCTATCTATCTATCTTTTGTGTGAATATACCCTTTAACAGAATGTCTTCTACTTCTCGATACACAGTTCAAAGACTCAAATGTGAATTAATGTCATTGTGACAGGTACATTCTTATTGTAAATTTCGGCTTGTTCTCCATTGGTGGCACTTGATTTCCCGCCATGTCTTGTACATATTGACTGAAGTCCTGCCGATCCTCTGAACCTGCCGATCCTGTTCACTGTGGAGCCCTCCCGCCTGACAGCCTGACACTGCACATTTGCTCATGCTGGGACTCTGCTGCTCGTACACAATCTTACTTGACTGTTATTGGCTCCAACAGATGTTTCCAACTGTATAAGAATTACCTTCTCCAAATGTTTTCTACACAAGTATCTGGATAAACAGAAATCTGTCCAAACTGCGGATCTCCGTGGATTAATCAGGAACAAGGTTTTTTCTTTGTCTTTTTTAAAACATAATGCAAATTTTAGAAATATATTTTTCTAAGTTTGTATTTATCTATTTTACTATCGATCTATCTACTGTCATGCCCATGGCCGCGGGCCGTCAGGCTCACTCACCTCCTGACAGCCGCAGCCATGGATCTGCGAGTGCTGGTCCCAGCCTCCTCCTCAGGAGACACCAGTCTCCGCTTACCTCGGCCGGGTCCCGTAGGGTGGGCGCGCACGCTCGTGCCCGCTCTTAAAGGGCCAGCGCACGCACCTGAGTTAAAGTCATCAAAATTAGCACATGAGCACCCTGGACTATAAGAGGGGCCCAGCCCCTTCCTGCCTTGCCTGAGCCTTGTTGTCTTACCTTGTCTAAGCAAATGGTCTCCTAGTGTTTCCAAGTTCCCAGTGTTCCGTTCCTGCTACCTGTAACCTGTATCCCGTGCTATCCTGGTCAAGAGCCGTTTTGAGCTGAAGTCGGGCTGTGCTGTATTCCATGCCTGGCGCCTGCCTGCTGCCTAGTCCCAGCCGAGCCTGCCTTACTACTGTCCGAGCTACGACAGGTACCCTATACGAACTATAGACTGTTACCTGTGACCTGTTGGCCAGCTGCCATACTGTCAAGGCGGTACGTCCCAGTGGGTCCACGTACCCTACGTGACATCTATCTATCTATCTATCTCATATCTATCTATCTATCTATCTATCTATCTATCTATCTATCTATCTCATATCTATCTATCTCATATCTATCTATCTATCTATCTATCTATCTATCTATCTATCTATCTCATATCTATCTATCTATCTATCTATCTATCTATCTATCTATCTCATATCTATCTATCTATCCTCTGTGTTGGATTTACTATTTTGGACTCTTGTAGAGCTGGGGATACGACCTTTGGAAACAGAAGGGGGGGGGGGCAAAGGTAGTTTTTGACTAGGCTCCTTGACCCCCGGTTACATAATGGGTTAATGTTTTATTTTGATGCTATGGCGATGATTGTCGCTTATTATTCTCTTTCTTGCCTTCCTTCAATTCCCAACGCTTTTCTTTTAAAAATGTCCTTGACATGGAGCCCTGGATTTCTGCACTAATCAATATTTTATATGATCTTAGAGGAAGAGAATATTTTCATTTGTGCACCCGGGGGAAATGCTTGGTCAGCAATCGTCTGTCCTCCTCCGGCCGTCACTGGTGAGGAATAAGAGGAAGCGGCGAACTCTGCTCCTTATTGGAGTGTCGATCATGACTGATTATACTTCGTAGCTCTGCAGCGGCGGATCTATGAATTCCCCACTGGCTTAATTATATCCTTCCTATTATACCGGACGGCACGTTGGATTCGTTTGACATTCTGTAGCATTAATACCCATAAATCCTTAACTATTTATTAAATAGGTCGAACTGTCCAAACCCTCTTCTTGTTTAAGTGGTACTGTGCCACCTGTCCAAACTTCTGTGCTCATAAATCCCCTGCATAGACCTAGAATGAAATGATAAAATCCTGGCTACCTCCAGTCACCACTAGGGGGAGCTCAAGAGCGTACTGCATATTGTTTATATATTGAACCCTATGATGAAACAGTATACAGTAAGCTCTTAAGCTCCCCCTTGTGGTTGATGCAGTTATTCAGAATTTTCTCTTTTATCTTCAAGATATTTTTTGTTTAAAGGGGTTGTCCAGGATTAGGAAAAAATTTCTGCTTTCTTCCAAAAACAGCGCCACACCAATAAACAGGTGTGGGGCTACTTTTAGTTTCACAGCAGCTTGGGAGACAGCTTTGGGAACTAAGCTCATGATTCGGCCACTGATTTTGATTATTTGCGTCGTTCAGAGCCTGGTCCCTGCAAAGTCTCGGCTTTGCAACTTTTTGAATGTTTTTTGGCACGCCGGCCATGATGGGAGTTGTGATTTTACAGCAGCTGGAGGGCCACACATTGTAAACAAGGTTCTAAGGTCATGATTGTGCCACTGATCCTATTTAGGGTCGGGCTCCGGGCCCTGCAAAGCTTTTTTTTTGCAACTTTTTGAATGTTTTTTTTGTCTGTCGTGTCATGATGGGAGTTATAGTTTCACAACAGGCCACAGATTTTTACAACACTGCTCTAAGGTCATGATTGTGCCAATAATTTGAAATATTGTAGTTGGTCTAGTTTTTACTTTGCAACTTTTTGGAAAAAAAAAATCATTTGTCAGAGCATGGTGGGAGTTGTAGTTTTACAACAGGTGGAGGCCACACATATTGAAAACAACGTTCTAAGCTCATTCTTGGGCCATTGATCTTATTTCGGGTCAGTTTTTGGACCCTGCCTTGTTTTTGATTTGCAACTTTTTGAATTTTTTTTTTCGTTATTCGTTATTTATAACAAAACCCCCACACCATATGGTTCTAAATGATAAGTCTGATAATGGATCCCTGTGTAGACATGTCCCAGGGCTCTTCCTATGTACAGAACATTGATTATACAGCGGAGCATGTAAACCTCCGGTCAGGACTGACTCGGGTTGACAGCCGTGTTGCGGAGCTTACACCTCAGCGATTCCATAGTAATAGCATAGATTAAGCGCTCTCCGCTCGTCAGAGAAAAGATATTAATCTTCATCAGGACGGATGAAAAGTTTAATTTTCCGCTCATCTCTCCGGCTAAGCCGCAGTAGCTGTCGGCAGGAGGTCGGTTAATCTGTCGCTGCAGACACCGTGCCAAGCAGCCCGCTCTGGCCTGACGTAGCTGCATTGAGAAAGATCTCTGTCATTGGGAGGGGGAGGGGGCGACTGAGCGCGGCTCAGGACTGAAAGGCAGGACGTGATTGAATGACTGACATAGAGGTAATAATATTATTTGTTTGCGCAGAGCGCTCCGCACCATTAACATGCACGCGGTCTATTAAAGCCGTGTCTTCCCGCAGAACGCAGCGCTGAAGGTTGTACCGCAAGCAAACACGGTCGGGTAGAAAACATTTTTTTTACATTTTTGGAGAAAACTGCTCACCAGGAAATGGAAATACAAATTTAATATCGTGATGTCAGACGTTTGCCGACAGCAAATGGGTTGAATCAATTAAAAGGAATCTATTACCGGGACTGGTCCCTTTAAATTTTGGTGCCTTACTGATTACTTCCACTATAAAGCCTCTTCTATCTGCGATCCCTCGATCACATGATCCACCTCGCATCCTCGGGAAAAAAAACATTTAATCAACCTAAAGGGACGTGGAGACTTTTGCAACCGTTTCTTTATTGCTCCAGTGTTTCTAAAATGAAAAATAAAGCAATTTTCCAAATAATCTGGTTTAAAAATCCCCTACCGTTTTGTGTATGCAGCTCCTATGCAGATTTATGTGCCTCTGTAGATTACCAATAAGAGGTACAGAGGGAGTGAAGTGACGCATGACTGCAGGATCAGACTTCACAGATTTGTTCGTAGTCTGTAGGACACATAGGTCTGAGTAGGTGCTGCATACCAAAAACGATAGGAGATTTTTAATCAAGATTATGTGCAGGTTGCTTAATTTTTTTTTAATTTTAGCTGTATTGACACAATTAGTCCTGTTTAAAAATCTGCTACCGTTTTGTGTATGCAGCTCCTATGCTGACTTATGTGTCTCTGTAGATTATCAATAAGAGGTGCAATGGGAGTGAAGTAACACATGACTGCAGGATCGGACTAGACACAGGGTTTGGTCGTAGTCTGTAGGACACATAGGTCTGCGTTGGTGCTGTATACCAAAAACGATAAGCAATTTTTTTTAATCAAGATTGCTTCATTTTTTTTATTTTAGATGTATTGAAGCAATAAATAAGTGGTTGCAAAAGTCTTCATACCCTTTAACGGTGGTAATCGTGATTTAAAAGTCCGTTATTGATTATTGCCGTCTCATTGTGAAGGTCAGTACACCCCTTGTATGGATGTTTGGATCAGTAAAGGGTTAAGGAAATTGTTGTGGTCTCCAGCAGGGTATAGTGATGGGGGCAGAGAACAGCAGAATAAATGGCTCATCCAATCAGTGAGCGGTTCATACGTCTGTGATACATTGTAACAATATATAAGGATGTTCATGCGTCAGACTCTCCTCTCTTTGTGATGGCTCAATATCTTCTCTATCGGGGGAGGAGGGGGCTTCCAAGTCTCCTCCGTCCAAGAAGTTCGGGTGACTCATTTGTATTGAGTTTTCCTAACTTGAAATTCTCAAGTAATTATCTACAACTAGGAGAAAGGATCAATAGCAATAGCCGCCTTAAAGGGGAAGTCTGTAATAAGAAAAACTCCTTATTATGTGCCCTAATAGGATGTGCCAGGCAAATTAAAGGGGCTGGGGGTATCCCATGGGCATCAGGTCCAGCTTCTGAAGAGTCTGATCCAATGGATGTGACGGACGCCCATTGAGAGCAATGGACAGCCCTACAGATTCAGCAGCGAGACCCCATGTGAGAAATATAACGTTAGGAATGACCTAATATAGACAATCCCTTTAAGTGTATGTCCCTGATTAACCAGCCAATCAAAGACACCAAATTTGTCATTAGAATAGGGCATCTTATAGTGAATGTCAAACCTCAACCACTATTTTGTTTTATTATTTTTAGTCTAAATAGTTCCAAAATTCCTTGCTGATTAATTTCTTAATAAATCTTTATGACATTTTTTCTGAAACAGAGCACCAAATCCCCTGAACATACATAGAGTTACATGAAAAAATCGTATTGCCTGCATCCACCACTAGGAGGAGCTGTGGAGCTTACTGCATACTGATTTATCATTGAACTCAATAATAAAACAGTATGCAGTAAGCTCCTGAGCTCCCTCTAGTGGTGACTGCAGGTAGCTGAAATGTTATGTTTTAATTACTTTGCAGGGGATTTGGAGCTTTGTATCAGAAAAAAATCTAAGATAAATTAAGACATGAATCACCAAATTAAGAAGATACTGATTAACCAGTTCAATTTTTCTTACTAAACGCCTCCCCAAGTGTCAAGTAAATAGCCCACCTCATGACCCCTCATGGCCATTAAGTAGCACTGAGAAGGTTTATGTGTGAGATCCTAAACATTACTAGTACCTTAGTTTACTGAAACTATACTGATCATGCGTTACATCATACTCTAATCACATCCAAAGCTGCATCTACAGCAATAATGCTGACTAATACCTGAAATCTGTCAACTCTATGCTGACAGACACACCCCTAACAGTTCCCTATATTGTTCTCTATGCTTATAAACACTGAAACAGCAGCAGAGGGCAGTAGGGAGGTCCCACAGGTATAGCTAAAATACAAAAAACGGTCAAATTCTAAAAATAAAACAAAGCTTTGGATGTGAGTAGAGTAGAAAACATAGAGTAATTAAAAATCAGTTCAAGAAAAATAAAGTTATTTAATACAGAATATGTGTAGAATATATTGATGCGTACATGATATTGATGACATCACAACTGTTCGGATATAAGATATTCATGATATTGCATCAAGGACAAGAATAACAAACGTCTTCCGAATTCTCTTCTCTCAGTTGAAATAAAACAAGGGGAATAAAATCAAGTCAAGGATTCCTCTAATTGGCATTAAAGTACTTTTTTCAGCTGAGTGGCCCAAGGGACTTGGTTACATAATACTCATTATAATAGGCCTGGGCGCTGAGTGGGGGATGGTCTTTTTTAGAAGGATTCTGGGTAGAGCATATTTGGGCTGCAAAGATGTAATTAAAAGGAAAGAGGAGAAGGGATGGGATGGAGGCGACTCACGGTCTCAGCTTTGTTCTTAAGACCAGCGTCACGCTGTTTGTAAGAGGCTAGTTGTGCAATTAATTTGCATATTTAATCAGACCTCGCTTTGAATATTTGAATAATTAAAAGGGTCTCTTCCCTGCGCCCTCCGAGCACCAGGAAACGAAGAGATGGAAGGGAGAATTTGTAGCTGTAGAGCAGAAGCAATGATTAGCCTGGGTTATGGGACATATAGGGGTATTTTAGTTAAAAGTTATTTTAATTATTAATATGCACAGGAAATGTTTCTAACTATAAAAGTCAACTCCACAACTCTGCAGAAAATGTGAAGATTGTGCAGCTACAATAGAATCTGTTTAATTAAAGAATCTCATGATAATACTGTTCCCTATGTACTAGAATATAACTACTATAATACTGCCCCCTATATACAAGAATATAATTACTATAATACTGCCCCTATGTACAAGAATATAACTACTATAATACTGCCCCTATATACAAGAATATAACTACTATAATACTGCCTCCTATATACAAGAATATAACTACTATAATACTGCCCCCTATATACAAGAATATAACTACTATAATACTGCCCCTATATACAAGAATATAACTACTATAATACTGCCTCCTATATACAAGAATATAACTACTATAATACTGCCCCCTATATACAAGAATATAACTACTATAATACTGCCCCCCATATACAAGAATATAACTACTATAATACTGCCTCCTATATACAAGAATATAACTACTATAATACTGCCCCCTATATACAAGAATATAACTACTATAATACTGCCTCCTATATACAAGAATATAACTACTATAATACTGCCCATATATACAAGAATATAACTACTATAATACTGCTCCTATATACAAGAATATAACTACTATAATACTGCCCCTATATACAAGAATATAACTACTATAATACTGCACCCTATATACAAGAATATAACTACTATAATACTGCCCCTATATACAAGAATATAACTACTATAATACTGCCCCTATATACAAGAATATAACTACTATAATACTGCCCCTATATACAAGAATATAACTACTATAATACTGCTCCTATATACAAGAATATAATTACTATAATACTGCCCCTATATACAAGAATATAACTACTATAATACTGCCCCTATATACAAGAATATAACTACTATAATACTGCTCCTATATACAAGAATATAATTACTATAATACTGCCCCTATATACAAGAATATAACTACTATAATACTGCCCCCTATATACAAGAATATAACTACTATAATACTGCCCCCTATATACAAGAATATAACTACTATAATACTGCCCCTATATACAAGAATATAACTACTATAATACTGCCCCTATATACAAGAATATAACTACTATAATACTGCCCCCTATATACAAGAATATAACTACTATAATACTGCCCCTATATTCAAGAATATAACTACTATAATACTGCCCCCTATATACAAGAATATAACTACTATAATACTGCCCCCTATATACAAGAATATAACTACTATAATACTGCCCCTATATACAAGAATATAACTACTATAATACTGCTCCTATATAAAAGAATATAACTACTATAATACTGCCCCTATATACAAGAATATAATTACTATAATACTGCCCCTATATACAAGAATATAACTACTATAATACTGCCCCTATATACAAGAATATAACTACTATAATACTGCTCCTATATACAAGAATATAATTACTATAATACTGCCCCTATATACAAGAATATAACTACTATAATACTGCCCCCTATATACAAGAATATAACTACTATAATACTGCCCCCTATATACAAGAATATAACTACTATAATACTGCCCCTATATACAAAAATATAACTACTATAATACTGCCCCTATATACAAGAATATAACTACTATAATACTGCCCCTATATACAAGAATATAACTACTATAATACTGCCCCTATATACTAGAATATAACTACTATAATACTGCCCCCTATATGCAAGAATATAACTACTATAATACTGCCTCCTATATACAAGAATATAACTACTATAGTACTGCCCCTATATACAAGAATATAACTACTATAATACTGCCCCCTATATACAAGAATATAACTACTATAATACTGCCCCCTATATACAAGAATATAACTACTATAATACTGCCCCTATATACAAGAATATAACTACTATAATACTGCCCCTATATACTAGAATATAACTACTATAATACTGCCCCCTATATGCAAGAATATAACTACTATAATACTGCCTCCTATATACAAGAATATAACTACTATAGTACTGCCCCTATATACAAGAATATAACTACTATAATACTGCCCCCTATATACAAGAATATAACTACTATAATACTGCCCCTATATACAAGAATATAACTACTATAATACTGCTCCTATATACAAGAATATAACTACTATAATACTGCCTCCTATATACAAGAATATAATTACTATAATACTGTCTCTACTGTATATACAAGAATATAACTACTATAATACTGCCCCTATATACAACGATATAACTACTATAATACTGCTCCTATATACAAGAATATAACTACTATAATACTGCCACCTATTTACAAGAATATAACTACTATAATACTGCCCCCTATATACAAAAATATAACTACTATAATACTGCTCCTATATACAAGAATATAACTACTATAATACTGCCACCTATATACAAGAATATAACTACTATAATACTGCCCCTTATATACAAGAATATAACTACTATAATACTGTCTCTACTGTATATACAATAATATAACTACTATAATACTGCCCTTATATACAAGAATATAACTACTATAATACTGCTCCCGATATACAAGAATATAACTACTATAATACTGCCCCTATATACAAGCATATAACTACTATAATACTGCCCCTATATACAAGAATATAACTACTATAATACTGCCCCTATATACAGGAATATAACTACTATAATACTGCTCCCTATGTACAGGAATATAACTACTATAATACTGCCCCCTATATACTAGAATATAACTATAATACTGCCCTCTATATACAAGAATATAACTACTATAATACTACCCCTATATACAAGAATATAACTACTATAATACTTCCCTCTATATACAAGAATATAACTACTATAATACTGCCCCTATATACAAGAATATAACTACTATAATACTGCTCCTATATACAAGAATATAACTACTATAATACTGCTCCTATATACAAGAATATAACTACTATAATACTTCCCTCTATATACAAGAATATAACTACTATAATACTGCTCCCTATATACAAGAATATAACTACTATAATACTTCCCTCTATATACAAGAATATAACTACTATAATACTGCCCCCTATATACAAGAATATAACTACTATAATACTGCCCCATATACAAGAATATAACTACTATAATACTGCCTCCTATATACAAGAATATAACTACTATAATACTGCCTCCTATATACAAGAATATAACTACTATAATACTGCCCCTATATACAAGAATATAACTACTATAATACTGCCCCTATATACAAGAATATAACTACTATAATACTGCCCCTATATACAGGAATATAACTACTATAATACTGCTCCCTATGTACAGGAATATAACTACTATAATACTGCCCCTATATACAAGAATATAACTACTATAATACTGCCCCCTATATACAAGACTATAACTACTATAATACTGCTCCTATATACAAGAATATAACTACTATAATACTGCTCCTATATACAAGAATATAACTACTACAATACTGCCTCCTATATACAAGAATATAACTACTATAATACTGCCCCTATATACAAGAATATAACTACTATAATTATCTTTTTTATTTGAAAACTTGCAACAAATTATTACAATACCTTTGCAATACACTCATAACAGATAAAGAAAATAAACATTTGTCTCTTAATAACATCACAATAATTAAACAAACCATAATATATGAATATTGCTCCAGTATAGATTGTTTCAACTATTTTTCATGATATTATTCTAGACAGTATTACAGGAGAGTTCTTCTTTATTGATGACCGGGCTGCATCGCGCACACCACAGAGGGTACACGGTCACCACATTTATGACGTATAGTGAACCTCTATGATATGAACGGAGTTCGGGGTAGAAGTCTCCATACAGCAGCAAAGAGCTTCACTGTCCCACTAGATGTGGTGACTGCAGGGACACAGCAGGGACATTACTCTGTACATAAGTCTCTTGTATAAAGATGTCATTGGTTTTGTCGTCAGACAGACGCTGGAATATCGCATGCCGCCTGCTCCTATTCTTCGGACTGTTCACATTGATGGAGGTGATTTTCAGCCTCATCTTGGTTACATGTCTTTCCTACTTTTTTTCCTTCTTCCACTGCTATGTCCTGTAACACCCCATCTTTTGGTGGACATTGGGGGGTCAGCGTCTTCATCCTGAGGTTCGTCATCTGGGTTGTGTGAGGAGACTTGCTCCATCTCTGCTTCTTCTTCCTGGTCATCTTCCCCCAGCGCACAGTAACGTCCCCCAGTTATCGCCAGCACTGGAGACTCCGGTGATTTCTTTGCAGCAGTGATTTTTTTCCTAGAAGAATCATCTGTTTTACTTCTCCTTTTAACCGTCTGAAATCCCTCCTCATCGATACTGGTCGCTGTGGCTGGATCAGCTGGTTTTTTACTGGTCGCTTCGGCTGGCCCAGCTGGTTTTTTACTGGTCGCTGCGGCTGGATCAGCTGGTTCCTTACTGGTGTCGGGCAGATGTTTGGTGACAGAGTGACTGGATATTTTGCTTTTAGCGTGACCTCTATTTTCAGTGGCTGGTGACACTTGTGCAGCATCCATAGATGGGACATTCGTCTCTGGAGCAGGGTCTCTGGTACTTTGGCTCACATCCTCGCTGGGACTTCCAGGTTCTGGGGTTGTATCTACACATATGGAGACATCCTCCTGGTCTTCCTCCATGGCTCCTTTAAAGGTCTCCTCCTTATTATGCTCTGCATGCGGACACTCCCGGAATGTATGTCCAGGTCCTAAGCACAGGTTACAGATGACAGGTCCTGTACAATCATCCTTCACATGCCCAAACTGACCACATAGTGAGCACTTAATACGGGAACAGTTGAATGCCAGGTGTCTGCCCCCACATCTATGGCACAGTCGCGGTTGACCAGGGTAGTAACATATGCCTCTCTCCGAGCCCAGGTAGAAGGAGTGCGGCAGATGTCTGGTCACTCCATTCTCCTGAACCAGCTGGATCTTGACAGAATATCCTCCATTCCAGATCTCCTCCTCATCATAGATCTTTGTTGGCAGCCTCTTCACCTCACAATATCTGCTCAACCAGTGCTGCAAATCTGCCAGAGCCACCACCTCAGACTGGAACAGGACGGTGGCAGTGACTACCTGGGGTTTAGTCAGCTGGATGACATGTAGATGCTCCCACATCGTGTGCTCCTTTGTATCGTTATAAATACTCCAGAATAAATCTAGACTATATTGCAGCTTGAAACTGATGTCATAATTCCTGCTGGAGGGAACGTGGATCAGAGCGAACACCTCAGAAGCTTTAAACTTCATAAACTCCTTCAACAAAACTTTCCCAATGTAGAGTCTGGAGGGGAGGTTTTCCTCTGGTCCTGAGTACCTGATTCTGACCGCGTTCCTCCTCTGAGGTGGGGGGTTAGTCGGTCTTGTGACGCTGGAGAACAGTCTCCTGTACTGAGGTCTGTCAGCAGGTGGGTCAGGACTGGACCTCTCCTCAGCTGATTGTACTGCAGATCCTCCTGTGTCTGCTCCTGATCGCTGTGTAACCTGCACTCCATTCACTGACACTGCGGACGGCTGAACCTCCAGAACAGGGTCTGCAATATCCGCCTCAGCCTGTGCCGCTGGTTCATCAGATAGACTGTCAATCACCGCGCTGAGCGAGGTCTCACTTACAATGTCAGTATATGTGGCACTTTCTTGCTCACTCCCAGGAGTGCCACTCGCATTCACTTCATCAGTACTGCACATAGAGTCTACTGCAGTTAACCCCTCGTCAGCTGGCACACATTTCTCTGCAGCTTTAGCAGCATTTGTGTTGGCTGATTGCACAGACCCCACACATGATGAGAGATGTGATCCTCCAGCCACTGCACACTCATATCTTCCAGGGTTTCCCTGTGCCACAATATTATACACAGTCTTATAGTCAGTGTCTTTTTTTGCAATGAT
Organism: Rhinoderma darwinii; assembly: GCF_050947455.1. Lineage (NCBI taxonomy): Eukaryota > Metazoa > Chordata > Amphibia > Anura > Rhinodermatidae > Rhinoderma > Rhinoderma darwinii. The sequence goes on along the minus strand of NC_134689.1, from coordinate 8,412,346 downwards.
ATTTTTTCTCTTCACAGTTTGGGCTCTGGTCTCCCTTTTGTTCTCAATTGCCCAGTTCTTTATTTTGGGTACTGTGCATGATTCTTTCTGCAATCTCTCCTTCAATATCACCAGCTCACGTGTGCAAACATCCAGACACTCACATTTCATCAGCTTTGCCTTTGGATCAGTCTCTTGGTTAATTTCAGTTCTCAATTTGCGAACTTGCATTTCCATCTTAAAGATATTTTTCTTTGTCATTTTTGTGTACAATTCACCAACATTATGAGATTCAGTTGACTCACCAGCCACCATTTCCAGATCATCACCTCCACCATCTCCATGCTGCAGGTCAAACTCCAGACTCTGGGCTTTCCCAGGATCATCAGCCCAGGACCCCTCCCCTCCACCTGGGTCAGAAGCCATGCATAGTCCTAACAGGGAGCTCACAAGCACACGTCTATCCTCTCCTATGGACAAGAATATAACTACTATAATACTGCCCCTATATACTAGAATATAACTACTATAATACTGCCCCCTATATGCAAGAATATAACTACTATAATACTGCCTCCTATATACAAGAATATAACTACTATAGTACTGCCCCTATATACAAGAATATAACTACTATAATACTGCCCCCTATATACAAGAATATAACTACTATAATACTGCCCCTATATACAAGAATATAACTACTATAATACTGCTCCTATATACAAGAATATAACTACTATAATACTGCCTCCTATATACAAGAATATAATTACTATAATACTGTCTCTACTGTATATACAAGAATATAACTACTATAATACTGCCCCTATATACAACGATATAACTACTATAATACTGCTCCTATATACAAGAATATAACTACTATAATACTGCCACCTATTTACAAGAATATAACTACTATAATACTGCCCCCTATATACAAAAATATAACTACTATAATACTGCTCCTATATACAAGAATATAACTACTATAATACTGCCACCTATATACAAGAATATAACTACTATAATACTGCCCCTTATATACAAGAATATAACTACTATAATACTGTCTCTACTGTATATACAATAATATAACTACTATAATACTGCCCTTATATACAAGAATATAACTACTATAATACTGCTCCCGATATACAAGAATATAACTACTATAATACTGCCCCTATATACAAGCATATAACTACTATAATACTGCCCCTATATACAAGAATATAACTACTATAATACTGCCCCTATATACAGGAATATAACTACTATAATACTGCTCCCTATGTACAGGAATATAACTACTATAATACTGCCCCCTATATACTAGAATATAACTATAATACTGCCCTCTATATACAAGAATATAACTACTATAATACTACCCCTATATACAAGAATATAACTACTATAATACTTCCCTCTATATACAAGAATATAACTACTATAATACTGCCCCTATATACAAGAATATAACTACTATAATACTGCTCCTATATACAAGAATATAACTACTATAATACTGCTCCTATATACAAGAATATAACTACTATAATACTTCCCTCTATATACAAGAATATAACTACTATAATACTGCTCCCTATATACAAGAATATAACTACTATAATACTTCCCTCTATATACAAGAATATAACTACTATAATACTGCCCCCTATATACAAGAATATAACTACTATAATACTGCCCCATATACAAGAATATAACTACTATAATACTGCCTCCTATATACAAGAATATAACTACTATAATACTGCCTCCTATATACAAGAATATAACTACTATAATACTGCCCCTATATACAAGAATATAACTACTATAATACTGCCCCTATATACAAGAATATAACTACTATAATACTGCCCCTATATACAGGAATATAACTACTATAATACTGCTCCCTATGTACAGGAATATAACTACTATAATACTGCCCCTATATACAAGAATATAACTACTATAATACTGCCCCCTATATACAAGACTATAACTACTATAATACTGCTCCTATATACAAGAATATAACTACTATAATACTGCTCCTATATACAAGAATATAACTACTACAATACTGCCTCCTATATACAAGAATATAACTACTATAATACTGCCCCTATATACAAGAATATAACTACTATAATACTGCCCCCTATATACAAGACTATAACTACTATAATACTGCTCCTATATCGTGGGTTCCAGCCTTATAGATAAAGAAGGGCAGCACGGTACCTCAGTGGTTAGAAATCGTGTCTTGCAGCGCTGGGGTCCTGGGGGTCTCCGTGTGTTTGTGAGTTTCTTCCCACACTCTACAACAACTAGGTTATTTTGCTTCCTTGAACATTGACCCTGGGTTGTCTGTGCCTCTCAGATAGGGAATTTGTTTGTGGGCAAACACAACTGTCCATGGTTTGTTTCTGGTATTGCAGCTCAGCTCCATGGAAGTGAATGGGGCTGAGCTGCAATACCACATACAACCTGTTGACATGTGTGGCGCTATTTTTGGCAAAAAATCTGCCATGATTTTCTAATCTAGGACAACCTGTTCAAAAAACAATAAAAATAAGGTGTCTCTTTAAGACTATCAATATTGGATCAGATATGCAGCATTGCAGCTTTCTCTCACCAGCTGAAATCTGGCGCTGGCGTAGATAGGCGTCCCCCGTTGAGTAAACAACAGATGCAAACATTGATATATTCCAATGAAACATCCTTTCCTACTGAGATACCAGCCTTTAAAAATCGCTTTCTAACACAACCACGGTGACAGAGACATTACATGATACAGAGACTCCGCAAAGAAGGGGGCGCCGACTTTCGCTTTAATACCCAGTTAAGCCCCTCCGATAAATAATGCCCCATGCGGTGCGGCATTGCACTATATTCAGTTTCTTTAGAATTATTTGTGTGTTTGTCTATACTGTGATATATAATATATACCAGGCTGGTATTATAGCATTGGTCGGGCACCCCTCCCCCGCCTGATCCCAGCATGCTCCGTCTCTGTTTTATATTTAGCTGTGTTTTTCTTCTTCATCTCACAGCATAAATATTTTATCATGTGTTAAAAATTCGAAGTCCTTTGTAGCGAGTTTGTAATCTCCGGAGTTGCATCGAATTAGACGGCTCGAACGTCGGCTCGCCATCTCTGACTTTGGCAAGAAGGTCTACGGAGAGAGAAGAGAAAAAAGATGGTGGAGACTTGAAGGGTGCACAGGTGACTCTATGGAAACCAAAGTCTATTCTTGTGCAATCACTTAAAATATCCACTCGAAAAAAGTGAAATGTCGAGCTGAATCCCTACCGGATTCTATGTCAGGTCTACCGGATTCAATGTCCGGTCTACCGGATTCTATGTCCGGTCTACCGGATTCTATGTCCGGTCTATCGGATTCTATGTCCGGTCTATCGGATTCTATGTCAGGTCTACCCGATTCTATGTCAGGTCTACCCGATTCTATGTCAGGTCTACCGGATTCTATGTCAGGTCTGCCGGATTCTATGTCAGGTCTATCGGATTCTATGTCAGGTCCACCGGATTCTATGTCCGGTCTATCGGATTCTATGTCAGATCCACCGGATTCTATGTCCGGTCTATCGGATTCTATGTCAGGTCTACCGGATTCTATGTCAGGTCTACCATATTCTATGTCAGGTCTACCGGATTCTATGTCAGGTCTACCGGATTCTATGTCAGGTCTACCAGATTCTATGTCAAGTCTGCCGGCTGCTTAGATTGCAGGTGCGCCCACTTTATGGTTATTTTTAGATATGAAGGGAACTATTGATAATCTTCCTATATAAATTGTGGAGGGGCGACGCGGACATGATCAAAATTAAGCATTTTTTTTCCTACTAAATATAGAATCTTGAGGACTGGATAATGGAGAAAGTAGGACCAGGTACCACGGACCAGTTTTCATATAAGAGGTTCTGCGGTTTGGGCAATCTCGACATGTTAGAAGGGTCCCTTGACAGTAAGCAGGTCACAAAGTGTCCTCCAGCTGTGATCTGTGAGGAGACCTGGCAGTGTTTAATTTCCCTGCAGCGCCCCTAAAGGGGAAATGAAGCATTACACTGTGTCCATGCATATCAATGTGTTGTCTGTATTATGCAGGACAGGACAGGTCCTCCAGAGAGAGAGAGAGAGAGAGAGACGGTCTATGTAACGGCTCTCCACTTCACGCCAAGAAATGAGGATCCTGAACAGAGGACTCCCCTCTATTAACTCAGAATTCCCTTTTAGAATATTTGAAAAACATTTTTCTGAAAGGAACAACCCCTTTAAAGAGAAACTCCAGCAGACACATAAAATCATGCCCACCACCCATTAACCTGGCCCATATTATAAGTGTTCTTCTGTTCCCCCCCAGGCCACTTGTAAGTTCTGTCCGCCACTTGACTGTAGAAATCAATGTCTACAGGCATCACATAGGGAGGTATCGCCTGATCACATCCAGCTGAAGTTAAGTTATATTGATCTTTTCAAATTTTAAATAAAATTCAGGAGATGCACTGTAAGGCACAGGAGAGGCCGGAGGCTGTGCCCTGTGCAGCAGCATGCGTGTTATAGGCAGTTTGCAGACTTCAGTCTACGACAGAGGTGATTGGTTGGCGATCATCTTACATCATCTAAAGGAAGCAGCCTGGAGAAGATTCAGTGACATCACCAGAAGATTTGTGGTTGTCACGCAGGCATATTCTGCATGGTATTTAATTACTCAAAGACCAAGTGACAGCAGAGGCATCAGACATCATGATTAAAGAAGAGAGTTCATATGGGAAACTATGGTTCTTACTGGAGTTTCCCTTCAAGCAGGCCATACACAGATAGATCATGTTCTCATGACTACTTTCTCTTACAAGAGGATCCATCACCTGAAGAGCTCTCTATTTTAGGGAATCTATAAAATACTATGCTAATGGGGAGAAGCACCCACTAAACATTACCACGTACCATATGAAAACAAGGGCACCTAAATCCTCTCTTAATGCTCCTTAAAGGCTGAGAGGGTTCATATGATGGCACCTTTCAGGTGTTGATATTTTTAAGAGTCCAAATAGGCAGAAGTAGGGTTCATGTGAGATGTCTCGGCCAGTAAGAAACACCAAAATAAGGCTCAATGGACGGATTTCTACCTGTTGTTGGACTCCTCCAATAGTAAACCTTTAGTATAAAATATCAGGATTTACAAGGCTGGATGATGTAATTTTCAATTGGAATTGGCTTTGGACTAGTTTGGGTTGCTCAGTCTTAATCCCAGCAAGGAAATATGGTCTGGTAGACCCCACTAGATATGACAAAATCCCCATCAGATATGACACAGCCACCATCAGAGATGATGAACCACCACAAGATATGACTTAACCACCATCAGATATGATATGGCCACCATCAGTTATGCATTAACTATCACCAGATATTATATAGCTATCACCAGATATGACATAACCTTCACCAGATATGGTATAATCATCAGCTATGGCATAGCTACCAGAAGATATGACATAACCACCACCAGATATGACATAACCACCACCAGACATGACATAACCACCACTAAATACGATATAACCACTGTGAGATATGACAAAGTCACCATCAGATATGACATAGCCACCAACAGATATGACATAATTATCAGATACGACAAGGCCGCCATCGAAAAATGACATAACAACCATCTCCAGATACGACATAGCCAGAGCAAGATATGACATAACCATCAGATATGACATAACCACCATCAAATATGAAATAACCATCAAATATGACATAACTCCCACCAGATAGGACATAACCACCACTAAAAATGACATAACCACCCCCAGATACGACATAGCCACCACCAGATATGATATAACGACTACCAGATATGACATAGCCACCACCAGATATGAAATAACCATCAGATATGACATAACCACCACCAGATATGACATAACCTTCACCAGATATGATATAACAACGAGCAGATATGACATAACCACCATCAGCTATGACATAGCCACAACCAGATATGAAATAACCATCAGATATGACATAACCACCATCAGATATGGTATAACCACCACCAAATTTGCCTTAACCACCCCCAGATATGACATAGCCACCACCAGATATGAAATAACCATCAGATATGACATAACCATCAGATATGACATAACCACCACCAGATATGACATAACCTTCACCAGATATGATATAACAACGAGCAGATATGAGATAACCACCATCAGATATGACATAGCCACCACCAGATATGACATAACCTTCACCAGATATGATATAACAACTAGCAGATATGACATAACCACCATCAGATATGACATAGCCACCACCAGATATGAAATAACCATCATATATGACATAACCACCATCAGATATGGTATAACCACCACCAATTATGACATCACCGCTCCCAGATATGATATAGACACCACCAGATATGATATATCGACTACCAGATATGACATAGCCACCGCCAGATATGACAGCACCAGATATAACATAACCATCAATTATTAAATAACCACCAGATATGACATAATGACTAAAGTACAAAAAAACACACAATTTGTGAAATCAGCTCCCTGCCTCGAAGTACGCAGTTGTGTTCAATAGATGTCTTTGTGCACAGAGAGGATTGCTCAGCTGGTCCTCAGGTAAACATAGGAGACGTAGAAAATACTTGTGGTTCTTCAGCATCCGATGAGTTTAAAAACATGATCAGTTTATTCCAAGATTAAATAAAAACACAATGTGCACATCCAAAAGAAAGTTTCTCTTACATGTTTCGAACCATGTACTTGTTCTTACTCATAGCCAATTGATATCACAGACACAAGTTATTTAAGGTTACTGGAGAGCGACAAGTATGTTCTACGTCTCCTATTACACAACCACCACCAGATGAGACATAGCCATGACATAAGCACCATCAAATATGACATCACCACCATCAGCTATGACAAAAACAACATAAAAAATGACATCACCACCATCAGCTATGACATAAACACCATCAAATATGCATCACCACCATCAGCTATGACATAAACACCATCAAATATGCATCACCACCATCCGCTATGACATAAGTACTATCAAATATAACATCACCACAATCAGCTATGACATAAGTACTATCAAATATGACATCACCACCATCAGCTATGACATAAGCACTATCAAATATGACATCACCACCATCAGCTATGACATAAGCACCATAAGATATGACTTAAACACCATCAAATATGACATCACCACCATCAGCTATGACATATGCCCATAAGATATGACATAATCAAATATGACATCACCACTACCAGTGGTTTAAGGAATCCTCAAGGATATTTTGAGGACTATGGATGGAGTGGGGGGGATGATTGTAGATCAATCTTATAGATCTGATACATTTTAAGGGGTTGTCCATATGTCCAAGTGGACCATTTGGGAGTCTCCTCTAGTAACAAGGGTAAAGAAGGAAACATTGACTATCTACACAGTTAGGTCCCAGCATCATGACTCCCCAAGATCAGCTTATTGTGGGGGTGGGATGACCTTTTCTCCAGAAAGGAGTAGTCCTATTCAGTTAGTGCCACCCATCAACTCCCATTCCTCGATTTAAAATTTGACGAAAAACATTTTATTAGGAATTTAAGGTTGCTTAGTGCTCCACCATTGAAAATAAAATATTCTTTATGCCATAATATTTAGCCCGGCCATAAAAGATCCCAACCATCGGTGATCGGAGTCCTGCCGGAGCCTCTGCGCACCTCACTGAAAGTCACTTAACTAGATCAACTCTGGAGGACGTTTTGTTCTTCTCCGATTTATCTATAAAAACAAGATGGCACCCCACGGTGGCTTTAGAAGAAACCCTTTAAAGGATTCCCTTTCAACTGAATCCCTTTGTCATTTTCACAATAGTCTCAAGTTCGCTTTTATTTAGTGTCAGACAGACTTGCTCTGCATTGATAAAAGTTCGAAATCGCCACACGGAATATCGCTCCGCTGAGACGTCCAGTTCTGAAATCTAAAAACAACAAATATCTTCAAAGTTCCCTTCTTATATGTGCAAAATCCAGGTGTTCCCTTGGCTAAGATTAATGGGACAATAAATGGGAAATTTAAAGTAAAGGTTGATCCAGCATGAAAAAACACCCGGTGATATTAGTCATAGACCAGATTATAGCTCATTGTGACCTCACCAAAACAGTCCATTGTTAATAATATATAATCATTTACAGGAGATACCCAGGTTATACCAGCATGCTCCATATCACTATATACAGGAAGATGTATAACTTATACCAGCTGTACATATATAATTATATACAGAAGATACCCAGGTTATACCAGCATGCTCCATATCTCTATATACAAGAAGATGTATAACTTATACCAGCTGTACATATATAATTATATACAGAAGATACCCAGGTTATACCAGCATGCTCCATATCTCTATATACAAGAAGATGTATAACTTATACCAGCTGTACATATATAATTATACACAGAAGATACCCAGGTTATACCAGCATGCTCCATATCACTATATACAAGAAGATGTATAACTTATACCAGCTGTACATATATAATTATATACAGAAGATACCCAGGTTATACCAGCATGCTCCATATCACTATATACAAGAAGATGTATAACTTATACCAGCTGTACATATATAATAATATACAGAAGATACCCAGGTTATACCAGCATGCTCCATATCACTATATACAAGAAGATTTATAACTTATACCAGCTGTACATATATAATTATATACAGAAGATACCCGGGTTATACCAGCATGCTCCATATCACTATATACAAGAAGATGTATAACTTATACCAGCTGTACATATATAATTATATACAGAAGATACCCAGGTTATACCAGCATGCTCCATATCACTATATACAAGAAGATGTATAACTTATACCAGCTGTACATATATAATTATATACAGAAGATACCCAGGTTATACCAGCATGCTCCATATCACTATATACAAGAAGATGTATAACTTATACCAGCTGTACAGATATAATTATATACAGAAGATACCCAGGTTATACCAGAATGCTCCATATCACTATATACAAGAAGATGTGTAACTTATACCAGCTGTACATATATAATTATATACAGAAGATACCCAGGTTATACCAGCATGCTCCATATCACTATATACAAGAAGATGTATAACTTATACCAGCTATACATATATAATTATATACAGAATATACCCAGGTTATACCAGCATGCTCCATATCACTATATACAAGAAGATGTATAACTTATACCAGCTGTACATATATAATTATATACAGAAGATACCCAGGTTATACCAGCATGCTCCATATCACTATATACAAGAAGATGTATAACTTATACCAGCTGTACATATATAACTATATACAGAAGATACCCAGGTTATACCAGCATGCTCCATATCACTATATACAAGAAGATGTATAACTTATATCAGCTGTACATATATAATTATATACAAAAGATACCCAGGTTATACCAGCATGCTCCATATCACTATATACAAGAAGATGTATAACTTATACCAGCTGCACATATATAATTATATACAGAAGATACCCAGGTTATACCAGCATGCTCCATATCACTATATACAAGAAGATGTATAACATACCAGCTGTACATATATAATTATATACAGGAGATACCCAGGTTATACCAGCATGCTCCATATCACCATATACAAGAAGATGTGTAACTTATACCAGCTGTACATATATAATTATATACAGGATATACCCAGGTTATACCAGCATGCTCCATATCACTATATACAAGAAGATGTATAACTTATACCAGCTGTACATATATAATTATATACAGAAGATACCCAGGTTATACCAGCATGCTCCATATCACTATATACAAGAAGATGTATAACTTATACCAGCTGTACATATATAACTATATACAGAAGATACCCAGGTTATACCAGCATGCTCCATATCACTATATACAAGAAGATGTATAACTTATATCAGCTGTACATATATAATTATATACAAAAGATACCCAGGTTATACCAGCATGCTCCATATCACTATATACAAGAAGATGTATAACTTATACCAGCTGCACATATATAATTATATACAGAAGATACCCAGGTTATACCAGCATGCTCCATATCACTATATACAAGAAGATGTATAACATACCAGCTGTACATATATAATTATATACAGGAGATACCCAGGTTATACCAGCATGCTCCATATCACCATATACAAGAAGATGTGTAACTTATACCAGCTGTACATATATAATTATATACAGGATATACCCAGGTTATACCAGCATGCTCCATATCACTATATACAAGAAGATGTATAACTTATACCAGCTGTACATATATAATTATATACAGAAGATACCCAGGTTATACCAGCATGCTCCATATCACTATATACAAGAAGATGTATAACTTATAACAGCTGTACATATATAATTATATACAGAAGATACCCAGGTTATACCAGCATGCTCCATATCACTATATACAAGAAGATGTATAACTTATACCAGCTGCACATATATAATTATATACAGAAGATACCCAGGTTATACCAGCATGCTCCATATCACTATATACAAGAAGATGTATAACATACCAGCTGTACATATATAATTATATACAGGAGATACCCAGGTTATACCAGCATGCTCCATATCACCATATACAAGAAGATGTATAACTTATACCAGCTGTACATATATAATTATATACAGGAGATACCCAGGATATACCAGCATGCTCCATATCACCATATACAAGAAGATGTGTAACTTATACCAGCTGTACATATATAATTATATACAGGATATACCCAGGTTATACCAGCATGCTCCATATCACTATATACAAGAAGATGTATAACTTATACCAGCTGTACATATATAATTATATACAGAAGATACCCAGGTTATACCAGCATGCTCCATATCACTATATACAAGAAGATGTATAACTTATAACAGCTGTACATATATAATTATATACAGAAGATACCCAGGTTATACCAGCATGCTCCATATCACTATATACAAGAAGATGTATAACTTATACCAGCTGCACATATATAATTATATACAGAAGATACCCAGGTTATACCAGCATGCTCCATATCACTATATACAAGAAGATGTATAACATACCAGCTGTACATATATAATTATATACAGGAGATACCCAGGTTATACCAGCATGCTCCATATCACCATATACAAGAAGATGTATAACTTATACCAGCTGTACATATATAATTATATACAGGAGATACCCAGGATATACCAGCATGCTCCATATCACTATATACAAGAAGATGTATAACTTATACCAGCTGTACATATATAATTATATACAGAAGATACCCAGGTTATACCAGCATGCTCCACATCACTATATACAAGAAGATGTATAACTTATACCAGCTGTACATATATAATTATATACAGAAGATACCCAGGATATACCAGCATGTTCCATATCACTATATACAGGAAGATGTATAACTTATACCAGCTGTACATATATAATTATATACAGGAGATAACCAGGTTATACCAGCATGCTCCATATCACTATATACAAGAAGATGTATAACTTATACCAGCTGTACATATATAATTATATACAGAAGATACCCAGGTTATACCAGCATGCTCCATATCACTATATACAAGAAGATGTATAACTTATACCAGCTGTACATATATAATTATATACAGAAGATACCCAGGTTATACCAGCATGCTCCATATCACTGTATACAAGAAGATGTATAACTTATACCAGCTGTACATATATAATTATATACAGGAGATACCCAGGTTATACCAGCATGGTCCATATCACTATATACAAGAAGATGTATAACTTATACCAGCTGTACATATATAATTATATACAGAATATACCCAGGTTATACCAGCATGCTCCATATCACTATATACAAGAAGATGTATAACATATACCAGCTGTACATATATAATTATATACAGAAGATACCCAGGTTATACCAGCATGCTCCATATCACTATATACAAGAAGATGTATAACTTATACCAGCTGTACATATATAATTATATACAGAAGATACCCAGGTTATACCAGCATGCTCCATATCACTATATACAAGAAGATGTATAACTTATACCAGCTGTACATATATAATTATATACAGGAGATACCCAGGTTATACCAGCATGCTCCATATCACTATATACAGGAAGATGTATAACTTATACCAGCTGTACATATATAATTATATACAGAAGATACCCAGGCTATACCAGCATGCTCCATATCACTATATACAAGAAGATGTATAACTTATACCAGCTGTATATATATAATTATATACAGGATATACCCAGGTTATACCAGCATGCTCCATATCACCATATACAGGAAGGTTCAGAACTGGAGGCTGCATAAGTAATAACTTTGATTTAGTTTGCTTATAACGCAGCTTTCCTGAATGTTGTTTACAGCAGCGGCGAAGCTCATCGTCTCCGTCTTGTAATGTCGTTTGTAGCGCATCTTGTCACAGCGACCGTTCACGGGAGCCGCGAGTGTTTGATTACAGTGTGATATTAGTATAACATTTTCATTAAACAGAGCTCCTGACAGTGATTTATACCCAGTGCGCTGTGCGGGGAGATCATTCTGCATCTTCCTGTCACTTATGGAACATCCATAATGATTGTTTATGTTAAAGGGGTTGTGCAAGATTAGAAAATATTCAGCTTTTTTATTCTTTTGCAGACAGAGTGCCACTCTGGTACGCAGGCTGTGACTGGTATTGCAACTCAGCCACATTTTTTTGAATTGCAATACCAGACACAACCTATAACCAGGAGTGGCGCTGTTCCTAGAAAAAAAATCAGATTTTTTTTTCTCATCTCCTTTAAAAATAGATTCAATTATATCCATGATGAAGTTGACTATATGAATTTTGAGATTTGAAGATTTGGGTGCTGTGTTATAACCTCCATACAAGCTTATTTTAGATTTTTTTTTGCTTTGGCAGAGTCACAAACCCAAGAAAACTGAATGCAGTCACTTCCTTGATTAGGAGGACGGATAATCCTATCTGTGTCTATTCTATTTTGATGCGTGTTGATTTAGCCTATAAATTTGGCCGCTTTTCTCGTCCTAAGACAGTTGCTCATTAACATTTATATTGGTTTCTATCTGTGTTTTGTGTGTTTTTGTTTGGTTTCTTCTTTTTCCCTCTTTTATCGTGGCATCAGGACCACGCTGAGCCTGGTAAAAGAATTGGCTACAAATGTGTTGAGCGAATGCGGAAAGGTTTCTGGATGCAACTTTTATATATTTGCAGTGTTATAGGATTGTTATTGTGTTTGTTGCTTTTGTGTTTGTTAAAGGAACATACAGGCCAAAATGGCATTAGGCCCAGTACAGCTCCTAAGGGGGTGGAGCATGACACAGGAATTTTAAGAACATCAAAGAGTGTCTCCCAGTGTCATGCTCCGCCTCTCCATCCCTGAACTAGGCATTACATTGTCAGTTTTGCCTGGAGTGTTCCTTTAGCTCCATACCCCGTGTATATACCCATAATGCCAACCTTTGAGAATGGAGATTGGGCGTAGTGACATATACAATACTTTTCTGTATGCCCTGTACATTTGAATAGGACACGCCCACAAAACTACATCTGGATATTTTGTATTGGCATATGATTGGTTAGGAGATAGTTTATCAAATAAGTCCGGTCCCAGTGGTGTGGCCTTCACTTATTAGGTATTTCTGGAGGCCCCTGGGCAAAGAGTTTGGTGAGGACCCTCATTTTTGACTCTGGATCCCTGACCCACCTAACCCACATATGCGCGTGGTCCTCTCCACTGAAGTCTATGGGACAGCCGGGCCATTGGCTTCAAAAGAGAGAGCCACACTCATTCGGCCAACTCTTCTTGGCGGGATAGGATCACGCCTATCAGTAAGGAGCCCCCCAAGGTGGTGGAGGCCCCGGAGAATATGCTTCATGTGTCCTCTGGTGATCGCATTGTCCCCAGTGGCCCCAGCGTTGAGCTCTCCTTGTGATTGTGGAAGGTTCTGGAGAAGTTTCCTCACATTTTATTTCCAACTTCTGATTTCTCGTTCCTCTTCTTTTCTTTGACACTCAGCCGTCATCCCTCTTGACATGTTACTCGGCAGTCGTCAATTTTCCTTCAGATACTGTCACTCGGCATTCATCACTTGCTCTTAATTACCCATGAGTCATCACACATCATATATCATTTACATTTAAGGCTCTTACTTTGACAGTCGCGCAATCTGAATTTGGTAATTATCATTTTTTTGTATGGGATTTTAACATATTCCACAGCAGGATTTAGAATTGTTCTGTGCACCAATGGAGCTGACAATCAAACAAGGCATAGCCAAGAAAGCCACAATTAGGACAACCCCTTCTAAAAATAAAACTGTTCGACCATTCTTCAGAAACGGGAGAGCAACTCAATTGAGCGGAGCAGGAAGGCTGGATCTCTATTCTGGAGAAACGTCATAATCTAGAAGATCCAGTGGAAGAAACCAAATAGCCCAAAGGAAATTAAGTCTTCTTAAGCTTTGATCCCAAAACAAGGTGAACCATCTCTTCATCATGTGTTGTAATGTTCTAGGTTCACCAATAAAGAAGCTTTCATGTGTTCTAGATGACTCATTACATGTTTCTCAGTTAGTGGCGTCCACGTGGAGTTCGATGACTTTCTTGTGGTTTCATTGCCCTAGGGAAACCCTTCTGATTTCACGGAGATACATCAAAAACTTGGGGTCTTGGCCAGAACTAAATCGTAAGCCCAGTGTTCGAAAGCATTCACGTGGTCTACATCGGCTAATCATGACCAAAACATAATGGTTGACCTGTCAGTCTGTTAGATTGATGGAAATGCTGTGTTTTTTTGGTCATTATGGCCTCAAGGTCACCATCGTTACTCCATCATTGATCATGTGGCCTCAATCGGGACAAAAAGAGACTGGAAGACTCTGACTACAACTGGTGTTGGCAAGACCAAGCAATAACAGAAGAGGTTCTGTGAGGAACCTCCAAGGTCGGTCATAGAGATGTTTCGAGACTGGACATTTCCCGGGAATGGAATGAAGATCCTCAGCTATGTTCTTTGGTCTCTAAGTATCTGCTTTGGTAGACGGTGGCCACCAGTTGTTAGATATCACAGTTGATGCATTGCTGGAGATTGTGAGAGGAGTGACATTTCCTTCCTCCGGCATGACCACCACTGAATATATCATACATGATGAAGTTTGGAAGGGTTTAACCCATTTATAACAGAGTAGGATCATTCTTAGTGTTTCTGTCTCTACAACTGGTATTGACTATTTACCTGTACATAAAGACAGGATTGTGAAGGGGCAAGATAAGCTGTGTATCTAAGCCTACCATGTGTGATACTGTCTGCTCACCCAATGTATCTAAACCTATCATGTCTGCTGAGCTGGTGTATCTAAACATAGCATGTATGATACTATCTGCTGACCCAATGTATCTAAACCTATCATGTGTGATACAGTCTGCGAGCTAGTGTATCCAAGCCTATCATGTCTGATACTGTCTACTGAGCTGTTTTATCTAAACCTGTCTTGTCTGCTGAGCTGGTGTATCTAAGCATGTATGATACTGTCTGCTGACCCAATGTATCTAAAGCTATCATGTGTGATACAGCCTGCGAGCTAGTGTATCTAAGCCTATCATGTGTGATACTGTCTGCTGAGTTAATATAACTAATCCTATCATGTGTGATACTCTCTACTGAGCCATGTATCTAATCCTATCATGTGTGATACTGTCTGCTGACCCAATGAATCTAAACCTATCATGTGCGATACAGTCTGCGAGCTAGTGTATCTAAGCCTACCATGTGTGATACTGTCTGTTGAGTTAATGTAACTAAACCTATCATATGTGATATGGTCTACTGAGCCACTGTATCTAAGCCTATCATGTGTAATACTGTCTGCTGAGCTGCTGTATCTAAGTCTAATATGTGTGATACTGTCAACTACCCCTGTATATCACTGCCGATCCTGTGTGATACTCTGTGCTGAGCCGTGTATCTAACCATATCATGTATGGTACTGTCTGCTGAGCCGCTGTATCTAATCCTATCATGTGTGATACTGTCTTCTGAGCCAATGTATCTAATCCTATCATGTGTGATACTGTCGTCTGAGCCGTGTATCTAACCCTATCATGTGTGATACTGTCTGCTGAGCCACTGTATCTAATCCTATCATGTATGACACTGTCTGCTGAGCTGCTGTATCTAAGTCTAATATGTGTGATACTGTCTGCTATGATGTGTGATACTCTGTGCTGAGCCGTGTATCTAACCCTATCATGTGTGATACAGTGTTGGAGACCCTCATAGCATGACATTGCCCATCAATAATAAAAAGTTCTAAAACAAATGTAATGAAAATAACAAGACTGAAATAGGAAGAAGTGAATGTAGTAACGTACAGATCTAATATCTCATTATGGTAACGAGCACACGGCCGTCAGTGTGTGATTGACAGGTTGTATAGTGCAGCGGTATATATTACCGACACCTATACAGACACTTGTTAGTAATCACAGATATTCCAGGCGGCGGCACACATGAATATATTCCTTAAAATCAAAACATCTGTTTGTGAATTAAATCGTCTTCATCTGTTGTGTTGATTTGAATAAATGTGTATTCATTTCATTACACAAAATACCGGTTCGTCCCTAATTATTTGTGCCGGGAAAAGCGCCTAACTTAAAGGAGCAAGTGAATGTTAAACGGAAAAAAAAACAAAGTAGTCCAGGTCATATTTAGGTCTAAACTGGGTGAAAACCAATATGACTGCCATTATAAGCTCCTACAGGGGTTGTCACCTAGCCTTCCTAGATTCCTTAAAGGCGTTGTCCACTTTGAAAAATCCCTGTTATCATTCCCTTGATAATAAAGAGATCACAAATTGTCCCCCTGCTGGAACCCCCAGCAATCAGCTGTGATCTGTGGGGAATCCTTGCAGTAAGTGTTCAATTTCCCTACAGCGCCACCATAGGGAAAATAAAGTATTACACAGTGTCCATTCATATCAATGTGTTGTCTGTGTAATACAGGACAGGTCCTCCAGTGAGAGAGATGCTCTTGGTAACCGCTCTCCACTCTTGCTAAGAGATGAGGATCCTGAACAGAGGACCTCCCTTCTATTAACTCCGAATTCCCTAATAGGGTGTATAAAAATGGGTTATCTAAACTAGACAACCCTTTTAAAGGGACAACCCCTTTCCATATGCCCTATTTATGTAAATTTACGTTATAGGCAGCAGTAACATGCTCGAGACCCCTCTGTGAGCCAGAACGGACGGCTACTAAATTGTAGCGATGGACCTGGCAAGTCACTGTGGAATGTGGCCACTGTAGGGAAAAGGTATGGTTGACCTCAACTACCCCCAGCAATAACAGTTGAGCACCGGAAATTTCAGATGCTGACCTGTGGCGATCAGTTGATCGCTGGTCCGGCCTTTTTTCAAAAAAACGTCGTCAAGCTAAGACTACCTCTTCAAATTGCCTAATCTTAGGCAGGATTGGACGCCTTATGTCTAAGTAAGAGTCCAAGAAAGTCAGATGACAAATGTAATGATGACCTTACTGGTTGACGACCTATTTTTTCAGAATGTTGTCTACTCTTGACTAGAGGTAGGATCATGCGTGTAGAAGAGGAGACCTCGTGGTGAATATCAACAGGAGCCCCCTCTAGTGTTGTCACCCCATACTGGGACAGGAGGACCTATTGCTTGTTCACCTTCTAAGGGTGGTGTGACCCGGAGATGGTTTTCATCTCCACTCGTTATCGATGTTGCATCATTTGTGAAGATGATGAACTTTTTGGTTAATATTCCCAATGTCTAAGGTGGACGGACCATGTTGAGTCCTCTCCTCTCCATAGGTGTCTTCATGGCTCTCTCTATGGTACTTGACAGGAAGTGTTGTCCACCTGGACAACCATCTATTACATGAATACTGGTCACCAGTGCAGCATCTCCATGGAGTTTGTATGTTCTCCGATGTTCTCCTTCTGGGGTTCATTGGTTCCTTATACTTTTGAGATAGAGAAACTAGATTGTGAGCCACCAGGTGACTGGGATCCATGGGACTGATTCACTCTCAGTATTACGTTGCTGAATATATTGGCGCTATATCAGTAATCCGTTAATAAATATATCATATATTAATTGCCTATGCGTGGTCCATCAGGTCCACCTTTGCCGTGAGGCCAATTTTCATCCGGGTCCAAAAATATTGTCCGTTCTTCAGAATCTGAACCGTTCAGTTTGCACTTCGCACTTTCTCATCTCAACTATGCAAAATATTCTAAAGCCATTACTAAAATAGTACTTGACATCTAAATGTATCAGTATTTTTCCGTTTCCAACCGTAAATTATGGTAAATTTAATCTCAATAGCTTTAATAACTGGAGAATATTACTATACAACCCCTCAAATCAACCTTCCCATCACCCCTGTACGTTATCCTAGGTTTTCCGGGAAACAATATAATGCGGTTCGTGGAAATGACTCTGATGTGTGGAGTAGTGCGAGGTCTTATTATTAGCCAGACTTTACTACGACATTGTCAGAAACATTATTGATGCAGAAATGAACAAGAACAACAAGAAATTATTAGAGATTAAAAAGGCGACGTTAGTCACAAAAGTGATTAACATCGATGGTTCCGGAAATATTCCCACGTTATATGGTAAAAGTATTATTAAGAAAATGATTTTATATTTAAACAGATTTGCTATTCAGAATTTACTTCCTTCTGGAAATATAATAGATATCAAGTTCTCCTCATCCTGGGAGTAATAGCGTTCTCGTGTGATCACTCACTTAGAACAATCTGCCAAAAGGAATGGGGGAAGGGAAGTGACAACTGCATGTAACTACTATAATACTGCTCCCTGTATACAAGAATATAACTACTATAATACTGCCCCCTATATACAAGAATATAACTACTATAATACTGCTCCTATATACAAGAATATAACTACTATAATACTACTCCTATATACAAGAATATAACTAC
This sequence comes from Rhinoderma darwinii, assembly GCF_050947455.1. Taxonomy (NCBI): domain Eukaryota; kingdom Metazoa; phylum Chordata; class Amphibia; order Anura; family Rhinodermatidae; genus Rhinoderma; species Rhinoderma darwinii. Next base: position 8,393,159 of record NC_134689.1, on the reverse strand, counting down.
TATAATACTGCCCCTATATACAAGAATATAACTACTATAATACTGCCCCCTATATACAAGAATATAACTACTATAATACTGCCACCTATATACAAGAATATAACTACTATAATACTGCCCCTATATACAAGAATATAACTACTATAATACTGCTCCCTGTATACAAGAATATAACTACTATAATACTGCCCCCTATATACAAGAATATAACTACTATAATACTGCCCCCTATATACAAGAATATAACTACTATAATATTGCCCCCTATATACAAGAATATAACTACTATAATACTGCCCACTATATACAAGAATATAACTACTATAATACTGCTCCCTATATACAAGAATATAACTACTATAATACTGCCCCCTATATACAAGAATATAACTACTATAATACTACTCCTATATACAAGAATATAACTACTATAATACTGCCCCTATATACAAGAATATAACTACTATAATACTGCTCCTATATACAAGAATATAACTACTATAATACTGCTCCTATATACAAGAATATAACTACTATAATACTGCCCCCTATATACAAGAATATAACTACTATACTACTGCCTCCTATGTACAAGAATATAACTACTATAATACTGCTCCCTATATACAAGAATATAACTACTATAATACTGCCCCCTATGTATAAGAATATAACTACTATAATACTGCCCCCTATATACAAGAATATAACTACTATAATACTGCCCCCTATGTATAAGAATATAACTACTATAATACTGCCCCCTATATACAAGAATATAACTACTATAATACTGCTCCTATATACAAGAATATAACTACTATAGTACTGCCCGCTATATACAAGAATATAACTACTATAGTACTGCCCGCTATATACAAGAATATAACTACTATAATACTGCCCCCTATATACAAGAATATAACTACTATAATACTGCTCCTATATACAAGAATATAACTACTATAATACTGCCCCTATATACAAGAATATAACTACTATAATACTGCCCCCTATATACAAGAATATAACTACTATACTACTGCCTCCTATGTACAAGAATATAACTACTATAATACTGCTCCTATATACAAGAATATAACTACTATAATACTGCCCCCTATATACAAGAATATAACTACTATAATACTGCCCCCTATATACAAGAATATAACTACTATAATACTGCCCAGTATATACAAGAATATAACTACTATAATACTACTCCTATATACAAGAATATAACTACTATAATACTGCCCCTATATACAAGAATATAACTACTATACTTCCCCCTATATACAAGAATATAACTACTATAATACTGCTCCTATATACAAGACTACTATAATACTGCCCCCTATATACAAGAATATAACTACTATAATACTGCCCAGTATATACAAGAATATAACTACTATAATACCGCCCCCTATATACAAGAATATAACTACTATAATACTGCCCCTATATACAAGAATATAACTACTATAATACTGCCCCCTGTATACAAGAATATAACTACTATAATACTGCCCCCTATATACAAGAAAATAACTACTATAATACTGCCCCTATATATAAGAATATAACTACTATAATACTGCCCCCTATATACAAGAATATAACTACTATAATACTGTTCCTATATACAAGAATATAACTACTATAATACTGCTCCTATATACAAGAATATAACTACTATAATACTGCTCCCTATATACAAGAATATAACTACTATAATACTGCTCCTATATACAAGAATATAACTACTATAATACTGCTCCCTATATACAAGAATATAACTACTATAATACTGCTCCTATATACAAGAATATAACTACTATAATACTGCCCCCTATATACAAGAATATAACTACTATAATCCTGCCTCCTATATACAAGAATATAACTACTATAATACTGCCCCTATATACAAGAATATAAGTACTATAATACTGCCCCTATATACAAGAATATAACTACTATAATACTGCCTCCTATATACAAGAATATAACTACTATAATACTGCCCCTATATACAAGAATATAACTACTATAATACTGCTCCTATATACAAGAATATAACTACTATAATACTGCTTAAATGAGACCCTCTAAGTTTTCCTCCTGCACAGAATTACCCTTCCCCCAATTTTCTTATTAAACATTTTTATTATTAATTATACTATTATTTTTGTGGATAATTGTCTCGCCTCTTATATGAAAGAATATGTAAATGTGCTGCCGGCATGGATGAAGGGTTTGGGACAATCGCTGGTTCTATCTCTTCTGCATTGTTTCTCATACAAGAAATGTGCATTTTGTCATATGCAAATCAAAGGCATTAAAAGTTTAACTTAATTATGGACTGAAATTTCTCTTGGAGCGCAGCTGCAACTAATCATCTGTGCAAATTTACAGAATTTCTGTTCCCTTGGCGAGAACAAGATATTAACCCGTAAAAGACTGGAAATCCCAATGAAGAGAAACATATAGGGTGGCTGCTATGGCATGACCTGTAGTTCTTGTTCACATACCTACATCTCCCGATCCCCTTGTTTGCCAACAATGCAGTTCAATGGGCGAGGGCAATTTCCTACCCAGTAGCATGGGGTATGAGACCAACCAAGTCGGCCCCTCCCATTTTAAAACAGCACCTTAGAAGTTGCATGGTTTTCCCTTATGGTATGTACTCCCCCTTAAAGGGGTTGGCTCATGAATACCCTATTATGGCATATGAACGTTAGAGAAGCGAGTCCAGCTCTGGAGGATTTAAGCCGTCCATGTATTACATGGACAGCTCCAGTCAGGCCCTCAAACATGGAGTTGAAACTGCAGCATGAGAATATTCAGGGGTCACCCAGGACATTCTCATTATAGCTGAACATTGTGAGAATAGCCAGGGACATTCTTACTCTGTTTAGTCAATAAGAGTATAGGAAATTTTGTGTTTTTTTAGCCCCAAATTTCTAAACAATATGCAAATCCCCCAGTCATGTAAAGTTTGGGGTTCCCATATTCTCATTTGCTGAGCTTTTTGAGAATATCTAGGGTCATTCTCACACACTCGAATTGCTTAAGGCCCTGTTCACACAGAGTTTTTTTGCAGGCGGAGAAATCTGCCTCAAAATTCCTTCAGAAATTTTGAGGCAAGTTTTAACCTGGACGGCAGAACATTTGCCGTGTTGTTCGCGCCTTTTTTCGCCCGTGGCCATTGAGCGCCGCGGACAAAAACAGCCACGAAAAACGTGATCTCTGCCTCTTGTTGATGTCAATGGGAGGTCAGAGACGGAAACGCCCGTAGATAGGGCATGTTGCCTCTTCCTTCCGCAAGCGGTTTTTACTGCTCGCGGGCAAAAACCGCCTCCACCTCCCATTGAAATCAATGGGAGGCAATTTCATGTAATTTTTTGGGCCGCTGTTTCCAAAGCGGTTTCCGCGTCAAAAACAGCGACAAAATACTCAGTGTGAACTAGCACTAAGTGGTTTGAGAAAGAGATGTTTTAGAAAATTGTGAATTCAAAATGGATTGACCCAACTTTTTTTTTTCTATTTGATTTTTATATTAATACAACTGTTTATTGAGAGTTTAGTCAGATTTATTCCTGTTTAGTTTAGCTCAGCAGGGGACCTGTTTGCAGTGAAAGCAGATCAATGCTGGAGAAAAAGGAGAAGCTAGCTACTTCCTTTCTCACTGATGTCACCATAGAACTAAATTTCCCAATATTTTTATCCTTTCCACTTATTCCAAAGTTCTTTTACTATGATTGATTTCTAGGCAGATCTGTGAGAAGGAAAGGTGTTAGATATTCTTGGTGACCGGGTGACCTACGAGAGCTAATATTGCTGACAGTGGTGTCTGTCAGACAGCTACTTCCTGTCCTAGAAACTGAAGGCATCATAATACATTGCTCAGCTGTTGCAGATCATCATCATACAAACCTCAGCTTGTCCAGAACCTACTAAAACACACCTCAACTGCTGAAGAACATCATAATGCACACCTCAGCTGCTGCAGAACAACTTTGCACACCACACACCTCAGGTTCTTCTGAACAATTCTTAGCTGCTATGAGAAGTGACCTCAGAGTTCCTCGACCTGCGGCCTCATACTTTACATGATTACGGACCCCATTGGTGACTTCTAATAATCTTATAATGTACAGTGGGGGGGGGGGGCATTATCCATTCTACAAATGACTTGTACGGTATATTTCTAAACGGAGCACCTAATCCACGACTTGGTCATCTTGATGAGTTCAAAGTCTTTGTTTTCTACTTATTGCTTCTTGGCGAGACGTTTCCTCCGTCAGCCGTACCCTCTGCCTAGATTAAATCGGACTTGCGGAGCTTTCTATTACACAGACTCATTTTCTCAGGAGTGCGAGGATTAATGGAGGGGGTGGGGTGAGGAGGAAGATGGAGTTATTTTTGGAAGCCACTGTTGGTAGGGAATCCCTGCTCCCATCTGTCAGGAGAAGTGTATCAGGTGTGTAGCTAAGAGAGAGGTGCGAGGTTTAATGGCACCTCGTTGAGAGCACTTTCCATGTCACTTGTCTCATCAGCTTTCCCACCTGCCATTTTGTTCTTCAATTGGCGCTAATATCGTAACTGGACCGGAAATAACAGTGACAATAGCGGCAGAATGAGTCAGTTGTAAAGAATAGATCGCACTTTGCCATTTCTAAATGTAATGTGGAAGTAACAGGGAACAGTCTATGACTGGTTAAAGGGGATGTAAACATATGCAACCATTGAAAAAATGAAGCAGCATATTTATTTACAAATCAGTACAATAAAATGAACGTCATGTATGTACACAGTGACTCCACCAGCAGAATAGTGAGTGCAGCTCTGGAGTATAATACAGGATGTAACTCAGGATTAGTACAGGATAAGTAATGTAATGTATGTACACAGTGACTCCACCAGCAGAATAGTGAGTGCAGCTCTGGAGTATAATACAGGATGTAACTCCGGACCAGTACAGGATAAGTAATGTAATGTTTGTACACAGTGACTCCACTAGCAGAATAGTGAGTGCAGCTCTGGAGTATAATACAGGATGTAACTCAGGATCAGTACAGGATAAGTAATGTATGTACACAGTGACTCCACCAGCAGAATAGTGAGTGCAGCTCTGGAGTATAATACAGGATGTAACTCGGGATCAGTACAGGATAAGTAATGTAATGTATGTACAAAGTGACTCCACCAGCAGAATAGTGAGTGCAGCTCTGGAGTAGAATACAGGCTCTAACTCAGGATCAGTACTGGATAAGTAATGTAATGTATGTACACAGTGACTCCACCAGCAGAATAGTGAGTGCAGCTCTGGAGTATAATACAGGATGTAACTCCGGATCAGTACAGGATAAGTAATGTAATGTATGTACACAGTGACTCCACCAGCAGAATAGTGAGTGCAGCTCTGGAGTATAATACAGGATGTGACTCAGGATCAGTACAGGATAAGTAATGTAATGTATGTACACAGTGACTCCACCAGCAGAATAGTGATTGCAGCTCTGGAGTATAATACAGGATGTAACTCAGGATCAGTACAGGATAAGTAATGTCATGTATGTACACAGGGACTCCACCAGCAGAATAGTGAGTACAGCTCTGGAGTATAACACAGGATGTAACTCAGTGCAGCTCTGGAGTATAATACAGGATATAACTCAGGATCAGTACAGGATAAGTAATGTAATATATGTACACAGTGACTACACCAGCAGAATAGTGAGTGCAGCTCTGGAGTATAATACAGGATGTAACTCAGGATCAGTACAGGATAAGTAATGTAATGTATGTACACAGTGACTCCACCAGCAGAATAGTGAGTGCAGCTCTGGAGTATAACACAGGATGTAACTCAGGATCAGTACAGGATAAGTAATGTAATGTATGTACACAGTGACTCCACCAGCAGAATAGTGAGTGCAGCTCTGGAGTATAATACAGGATGTAACTCAGGATCAGTACAGGATAAGTAATGTAATGTATGTACACAGTGACTCCACCAGCAGAATAGTGAGTGCAGCTCTGGAGTATAACACAGGATGTAACTCAGGATCAGTACAGGATAAGTGACTCCACCAGCAGAATAGTGAGTGCAGCTCTGGAGTATAATACACAATGTAATTTAGGATTAGTACAGGAGTCTTTGAATTTCGGAGCCCTGTTTAAAATTCCGTTCAATGTAGTATATTCACAACCTGCTAATTCTGTAACCGAGCATCTATGGATAACAGGCTCTGAAGATTAATGTGTGTATTGGCGAAGTGGTATTTAGAATAGATGCACTCATCGACAAACAGATTCTTCGAGTCAATACGTGGCCGGGCAAACTAATGTCTTAAAATGATATTTGTTTTGATTGATTTTAGCTTTTCTCGCAGGTCAGAGAGAAGTAAGAGGAGACAGAACAGAGGACGGGTGATACATGGGACTTCGGTATATTGGAGTGAATAATAGGGGACATGTTCCTATAGAATGCAGCTTCTATGGGGCACATACACCTACCATGCTCCATACCTTCATAGGGCTCCTCCCCCTCTTCACATAAACGCTTGTCGCAGGGGGCGCCAGAACCAGGTGGTTCATGGGATTTATGTACGCCATAATTATGACTGATCATTATACAGCTATAGGAGGTGCCGAGGAAGCCGTTGCCTCCGGGCCATGATGTCTAAGAGAGGCCCATAAGAAGACACCAATATTATAGTATCTCTTGAGCTTCTCTAATGCAGCTGTCTATCTATGATAATGGAAATACGTTACTCGTATTGATTACTAAAAAGGAGAAGAAAGAAAATCCAGCGTGTGTAAAACATTAATTCACGGGAAGACATTGGCGCCGTCAGCTGTTATTTACTGAGAAGCAGAACTGTTCTGACGTTCATGTAAATATGCAACAAAGCCGATCACACTCAATGCGCTGCCGCGGCTGAATTTTTTCACACCATGGTTACGAGCAAGATTTGGTCTGTAGATCTTTATTTTAGCTTAAAGGGGTTGTCCCAAAAATCACATGTATCCCCTAGCCACAGGATAGGGGATACATGGGTGATCACTGGGGGTCCGACCGCTGGGTCGCCCAGCGATAAGGAGAAGGGGGACCGAAAGTCCCCCGAATTGCTCCATGAGAAGCATGGGACTCCCGGGGTCTTTGTTTGGCTTGTGTGTCCAGCAGCTCCATAGAAATTAATGGAGCGCCGGTCGCGCTTGTTGGCACTTCGGGGGAATTTTGGTTCCCCATTCTCCTTATCGCTGGGGCTCCCAGCGGTCGGAACCCCAGCGGTCACAAATGTATCCCCTATCCTGTGGATAGGGGATACATGTGTTTTGTGGGACAACCCCCTTAAAGTCCCTGTTCCGTTCAGGGCCCCCCTCCTCGACAGGCTCCTCCCACCATACGTCCCCTGCCCACTTATCTCTATGTCTATGCAGGGGATTTGGCGTTCTGTATCCGAAAAAACTTTAAAGGGGTTGTTTAGTTTAGAAATCCCATTTTCATGAACCCTATTAGGAAATTCTGGGTTAATCTTTAGTATCCTCATCTCTTCGTCAGAGTAAAGAACGGTTACATAGAGCGTCTCTCACACTGGAGGACCTGTCCTGTTCTGCGTTACAAAGACAACACATTGATATGAATGAGCACAGTGTAATGCCTAATTTCCCCTTTGGTGGTGCTGCAGGGAAATAGAACACTTACAGTCAGGTTTTCCCACAGATCACAGCTGATCGCTGGGGGTCCCAGCAGGTGGACACTTTATGATCAGCTTATTGTGAAGGGAGGCTTATAACAAATAGGGATTGTCCAAAGTGGAGGACCTTTAAACCGTTCGTGACCGCCAATACGCCTTTTCACGGCGGCTACTAGCGGGCTTTCTTCTGATACATACGCCTTTTCACAGCGCTGCATCAGGATAAATAAGCGGCGCCGTGAAAAGTAAAAACTCCATGCTCTTAGCTACTTCCGGTAGATGAGGGCTTAGAGCAGAGCCGCTCGAGCGGGCGGATCAAGATCCGCTCATGTAACCCCTTTGATGCGGCGCTCAATAGCGAACGCCGCATCTTAGGAAGGCCCCCAGGTCTGCCTCTAGTTAATGCCTGTTAGGCCATGTCAGAGGCATGGCCTAGCAGGTGCCTGTCCGTTTTACACGGACAGGCAATAATAGGCTGCAATAGACAAGTATTGCAGTGTATTATAAAAGCGATCGCACAGTAATGGTTTCCTAGTGGGACTAGTAAAAAAGTTTAATAAAGTGAAATAAATAAATGGATAAAAACCGATAAGTAAAAAAATGAAAAAACCCACTTTTTCCCTTACAAAATGCTTTATTATGAAAAAAAAAGTTAAAAACGTACACATATTTGGTATCGCCGCGTCCATAACGACCCCAACTATAAAGCTATTATGTTATTTAACCCGAACGATCGCTGTAAAAAATAAAATAAAAAACAATGGCATCATTTTGAAAAAACTGTTTTTACTGTGTGTAAAAGTAGTAAAACATAAGAAAACAATATAAATTTGGTATTGACGCAATCGTAACGACCCGTTGAATAAAGTTATTATGTTATTTATATCAAACGATAAACGGCGTAAATTAAGGACGCATAAAGAAGAGTGGCGAAATTGCTGTTTGTTTTTTTCTATTACCCCCCAAAAAAAAAGTTAATAAAAGTTAATCAATAAATAATAAGTACCCCAAAATGGTGCTATTAAAAAGTAATAGCTCTTGGAACGCGACGATGGAAAAACGTAAAGAATAGCTTGGTCATTAAGGTTTAAAGTAGGCTGGTCACTAAGGGGTTAAGGTTTACACGGGTTTTTCTCTAATCGGACTGAGCTGTAATACCAGATAGAGCCCATGTACAAGAGTGGCGCTGTTCCTTTTTTAATTCATATATTTTATGGAGTATGACTTTTTGAATTTAATGTATCTTCTTCAATTTCGCGGGAGGAAGCGTAAATTCCGGTGTATTTTATTGGCGCCTTGTTGACATCAATTTCTCCATTTTCTGGTCTTGCAGCCTAAAGTTTATCTTATATAATAGTTGTAGAACTTCAAAATCAGAGGCCGTTTTTCTTCTCGCTCTGACACTTATATTGTCCATTTTTGGATGCCTAAGAGCCGAGCTTTCAGAAAATGTAAAAATAAGAAGCTTGCCCCGCTATGTTTTGATGAGATCATTTATGCTATGAAAGATGACTACGCATTTCTCTTTTTATTGGGCTCTGAAATTGGATGATGGGCAGAAGGTGCTCTTAAGTCAAACTTTTTTTTATTTAGTTTGGAATTTAACGAAGAACATGTCAATGGTAAAGAGCTTTGCCCTCGGCAAAAAAAATTTTTATCAGTAAATATAGCAAAATAAAGTCCTAGAGTCGTCCTTTCATGTCAAGTTGTTAAAAATTCCTATTTGGCCTTTTCTTACACACAACTGTTTTTGGAAAAGTTGTGTGACAACTACTATGGTCTACATTGCGGCTCCCACAAGGGTTGTTACACTTAGTTGAATGAAAAATGTCCTTGTTTTATGTGCCTAGTGATATGGCACCTGGGGCAAACATACCGTAGAGGCAGCCCATGCAACTGCTATGGGACCCTTAAAGAGAGGGTCCCAGCCCTAATTGGTGCCATTATTGTTGCGATTTGCTAGCTATTACTTGTGCAAGACTCCCCTCTACAGAGGCTCTTCAACCAACAAGGAGGTGGAGTATTGGTCCAAGGATCTTGGAAGGGTTGAGAGGGAAAAAAACACCAGACCCTTCTGTCCTTGGTGCAAAACCCAACACCATAATGGAGGTCCCACTTTAGCCTCTGTTACGGGGCACCCCTCTCATGTTTATAACACTGGGATAAATCATAGCATAACTGGGCTGATTTTCCATTTAGGAGTCAATGGACATATTAGGTCCTCCAAAACCGAGTCAATGGGTGTCAATGTACATATTTAATCCTCCAGAACCGAGTCGATGGGCATCAATGGATATATTAAGTCCTCCAGAACCGTGTCGATGGGCATCAATGGACATATTAAGTCCTCCAGAGCCATGCTTCAGTCCCATCAGCTTTAGCTAGTAGAAGGTCCCGATCAGTGGACCCCCAGGAAGACAACCTAGAAAATATGGGCATTGGTACACTGTATGTTGGATTAGACTCTATACCTTCAGCTTAGTCACTGATATAGAAAACCCATTAATGTTCCCTTGACCTCTACTGGCAATTTTTGCATTCCCGTCACAACTCAAAAGCAAAATAATATTCAAGTTCGCACCACGTTTACACTGGCTGATCCACATTCTCCTGGGATCTCCAGGCATCTTTCTGTTCAGGCTTTGAATTATCGGTTGTTTTTTCTTTCTCTATTGGATAAGGCATCACATTAGTGGTTATTTCGGAGACAAAGCCTCCCTGAATATTAAGTTGGAGCGGGGAGTTGCGAGCAGAACGCTGTGTCCTTTTACGGCCCATAAAACACAAAATGCAATGTGCACGTTTTGTCCCTCGAGATGACAATGGCTTGGAGACCCTGGACAATTCTGAGACATTCTCTTGACATGGAAATCGTAGACCTTGTTATAATAATTCAGGTGTTCCTACTGTCTTATCCTTTGACTCTCAAGATAGAGATATACATCAGAGTACGTCAATTACTTTCTCAATAGTGGAGATGGGCTGGCTCCATGTCTATGTGGGCCATTGGGTCACAATCACAGGATACCCTTTGTCTTCTCCATACTCAGCTTGTCAAGCGCTGAACATGTTTATCCAGATCACCATGAGGCCCCCTAGCCCATTGAACTTTGACATCTGCCCAGGTTTGCCTTTTTCTGATGCCACCCCTGGGTATGGCACCCCATGCTTTTGGAGATCTGATCCAGAGCATCGCTCTAAAGATCAATAACATTGCTGCCACTTGCTTATTACCATGAAGGACACACAACTGTTGAGCTACTGCCAGGCACATATCAAGGTGAACATCACATTTTTGGAGACACCTCAATAAATTCAGTATGGAGTCTCTAATTCAGGTTGGTGGACGCCAAGTCTAGGATCAGTTTGTATGCATTATTAAAGAGGTATTCCGCAGGATATGCCATAAATGTCTAATAGGCGCAGGTCCTACTTCTGGGACCCTCACTTATCGGAAGATATTTTGACCCACAAACGCAAATTCACGCCAGCCGTTGTCTGCTTAGGATTCAAATAACAATCAGCGCTGGGCTCTTTCGGCGCAAGCGTGGCCACCTTTTAGGTAGGAGGGTCCTCAATGATAAGCTGATCACAGGTTGTCCTAAAGCTGTAAGATCTTGGAAAGCTGGCAACAAGTGTTCAGTTTTTCTACAGCGCCTCAGCAGGACAAATGAAACATTACACAGTTCCCATTAAAACTAACTGTATGGTCCTAAAGAGCAAGAGACGCAACTCTGAAAAAATAAGCAACTATGTCTTTACTAGATTTCTAAATAACGCTACCCACTCCGTAATTAACTAACGGATCAATCAAGAGGTCACAGAGAGGTTGACGCTTGCTCAGTAAGCATCCCCTCAATGCCTCCTGGCACAGAAAGAGTTTCAACCATCATTCGAAAATCAGACATTTACGCACATACAGGCGTTAAACGAGCAACTATGGCCCACGCTCTTAATTAACAGATCAATTAAGCAGCAAACAGCCAAATTAAAAGAGCAGAGTCTTTTCTCATGCACAGCCTTAATTACCAATCCACTAGTGACCTCAATTAATGGACTTGGCTTCCGTAGCGGCGATATTCCACCGAGATCTCAAAGGTTTGGAGTCGCCTTCCTCCATCTTATAGATATATAGAAGAGGCTAAGAAGTGTATTTACCACTCATATGACATTTGTTGTCCTTTTTTTTCTATTTTTTTTGTATAGAAAGAGCTGACTTTGAATAATTGCCAAATAAAAAAAATCTGTTCGCTGCCGATCGGTGTGATATATACGTATCATAAAGCATTAATCTTACCTAAAGAGCTCGGTGCCAGTGTATGTATGCAGATAGTACGTTTTTATGGCCTTGACCTAATATATCTTGCCGAATATGTTTCCTGTTGCCTCTGTATGCTTACGTTCATCTCAAGAAATGTAAAAAATGTGGCGATAAAACAAGGCAATATTAGGCTCTGATGGTGTATCTGTGTATAATGGAGTGAATGTTGTAGGATGTGCGAATACGGTTTGGTCATGGTGCACTCATCTATTTCCATGGTGGATGCTATCACTTCCTACAGAATAGAATCTCACACGGGACCTTTATTATTAGTGTCTCTCTCTGTAGGAAGCAACTAATCCATTATTTCAATGGGACGTGTGTAATTCTTCATTGCACCTGTGGTGGCGCTGCAGGGAAATTCACCACTTGCTGCTGGGTTCCTCCACAAATTACAGCTGATCGTTAGGGGTCATAGCACCTTGTGATCATCTTTTGGTTGGGGGACCCTTCTAACAAAAAGGGATTGTCAAAAGTGAACAGCCCCTGTAACATCAGAGTGTTTGTTACAATGTATCAGTGTAGATCTGGGCTGTTAACCTAAAGTACAGGGCAGGAGGGAGATTTGTGTCTGGATTTTGTGTACTGTCACAATGAACAAGTCTTCCTTTTTCCTGTTCACAGAAAATGTCTTTTTAACTCTGTCATATGCCTTGTCCTTCAATTTTTCTTAAGATTGTTTTGTGTTTTTCTCTTTTGACTTCAAGAAGAAACACTTCATGCAGAAAATTGCATGTAAAAAACACAATCACAGATTTTTCATGTGGTACCGCAATGGGATTTCCATTAAAGCAATTCTATGGCAAAACACCATTGCGGTACCACATTGTGAATGTGTTTTTTTCCTGTCTTGTTATATTAAATAAAAACTAAACTGTGTGTCTAGCAAGTGGTTTTACTGCTATTTTTATGATGTGGCCCCTGTCCTGTCTAGCATCCCAAATGTAGCTTTCCCAATGGCAACAGTAAAGTTGTACATAACCTCAGTGTCATTCATGGTTTGGGGCAAGCAACCTAGATACTATGACACCAGTGCTGGGTGCCCAGTGCAGTTAATGCCAAAAATAGGGTATGGTAGGCGCCATAATTGATATTACATTAAAAGATGTTAAGACATTAACCTTCTTTATATGATCGATAGCTATGAATAGTGTCCTCCAAATATCTTGAGAACATTACCTGCCCGACAACCTGGTTAATTTAAAGCAATTTCTGTAGGACACAATAGATGCAACTCTTCTGTTTTTATGTGTGACTGCACACCTTACCTTGAACAAAAATATTCTCTACTCATGCAAAGAGCATGGGAGCCGGGAGTTAGTTTATGGGTATTTGACCCTAATGGGCAAAATTATTTTTTAATAACTTCTCTCCCTTTTTTTGTAGATGGGAAGTCCGTCTCCTTGTCCCTGCTGGACACCCAGCCTCACAGTCCGCGCTACGCAGCTTCCAGTCAGCGGGAGAGCCTGGAGGTGCGTGTGCGAGAAGTGGAGGAAGAGAACCGTGTTCTTCGCAAGCAACTCAGCCTGGTGCAGGGTCGGAGCTCATCGCATCGACACGGCAATCGGTCAAAAACTTACTCTATGGAGGAGGGCACAGGAGACAGTGAGAGCTTGCGAGCCGGAATTGTGGCTGGTAACAGTTCCGAGTGTGGCCAACAACCTGTGGTGGAAAAATGCGAGGTACTTCATAAAAGCTTTCAGTCTTGTATTAAACCAAAAAGATATGGTATTGGTGTAAAAAATAAATAAAATCATGAAATGCCAATGTTGTGGTTGCAAATCACATCACGTGAAACAATTTCCTTCCTCATGTTTAACTCACAGTGAAGTGATAAGCAAACTATGACTCTCCAACTGCTGGGAAACTACAACTCTCAACATGTTCTGAGAGCATCTGATATATTTGTATCATATATGTCTGAGTGACTATAAAGTGTTTTTCTGGGACTTCGATATTGACGGCCTATATTTAGGATGGGTCATCAATATCAGATTGGTGGAGGATCCAACTTCCGGCACATTTATTGACCAGCAGATTAAAGAGGCCATGGCGCTATGGCAAGCACTGCGGCCTCTTCATTGCCTACCAGACACAGCGCCGTAAGGTTTGTTGTGGCTGTGCCTGGTATTGCAGTTCTTTGGAGCTCAGTCCCATTAGGAATTGGACAGAGCTGCAGTATCTGGCACAGCCACTACCAAATGTGCGGTTCTGTGGCTGGTAAACAATGAAGAGGCCGTAGCACTTTCTGGCGCATCCACAGCATACCAGCTGATTGGTGGGGGTGCCACTAGTCGGAAACCCACCGATCTGATATGGATGACCTCTCCTAAGGAGAGGTCATCAATACCCAAGTCCTGGAAAACCCCTTTAAGTTTGCAGGGGCTAAAATCAAATAAAAAAACAAACAAGAGAAGGTCATCTAACGATCTATAATTGGTGGCCCATCAAAGGTAGACTTTGCAGATATTAAACTGAACTTCCATAGAATTCCATAGACTAGATCACACCTTTGGCCAATCAGAGCATTAGAAAACAGTACAGTAGACTTAGTCCAGAAGCCTATATGACTATTAGAACGTTCTATATATTAGACCAGACCTATGGCCATTCTCATTATTAGCGTGTGCGCTAGACTAGAGCTACCCTAAGAAGACTTTTAAAACATTCCATAGAGTAGGTCAAACCTGTGAACAATCAGACAATTGGACTAGACCAGGCCCACGACCAAGAAGACTAGAACGTGCAACAGACTAGATGTGGTTATAGCTAGAGTATAAGAACGTTCCACATAGAAAATGCAATGGAATAGGCTTACCGGAAGGCAATCAAAATAATAGAACATTCCGTAGAGAAGACTGAACCAACTCAGTAGCAAATCAGAAAATGGGATTCCATCGGGAGTATTCGTACATTGCGAAGACCAATCAAACCATTCGAATGTTTCTCAAATTGGTGAAGGAACTTCAAGGTTCTACCACGGTGTCTCAAGGGAAAGATGAAAATGTGGACCAAGGGATGAGGGTGGCACCAAAACTCTCTTGGCAGTTGGGCAAAAATCCATCTCTTCAATCGGACAATTCTCCGACATCTCAGGTAACCTCTGTGCCATAGTCTTAGCAGGTTGATAGAGGTCCATTTATTGACATTTTAGGCCAAGTTGACTTAGCCAAAGACTTTAAAACGAGCAAATGAGAACTTGATACCATCTCAACGAATGTGGCCTGTCCTATGGAATCAGTTCCAGTTCTACTCAATACAGATTGCCCTCGTAAGTAGCTCCTTCACCACCTGGGTATCTGGACAGTGCCAACATTTTGAACACACACAGATTTTAATAATAGGTTCAGCTCCTGTTTGACTAATTACGAAACAGTAGTCTCCATTCTGCCTTTCGATAACCTCAGATAAAAAGGCACCAGGTGAGACGAGAATGGTCCTAGTAAATACATGGGTGCCCATTAATAACACTTAACCTAGAGCTTTCGAGCCGTGCCAGCTTAGAGAACTAAGAACCTCCATTAAATGTATTTTAATGCACATTAATGAACAAAAGATGTTTTCTTCCTCTTCAGAGGTTATTATTATGCAATTATTTTCCGGCAAAGAATATTTCTGTAGCAAGAAAGCAGCATTTTTCTCATTATAAGGTATAACCCGTGTTTTGCTCTGGTGATTGGGATTTAGTACCAACAACAACATCGGGGATGACTCCATCCAGCTGCACAGGGGCCACGTAGGCACAGCCATCCTAAAAGGAAAAGGGCCCCAATGTAAAATCTGTAACAGGGCCACCACCTACCATGTGCCAATACTGGTATCTTCTTATGTGGCAGAGGGACCTACGAACCCCATGAGGCACGGGTGTGCGTCTGCGGAGAATTCTCAGAATAATTGGTGCACTGGTCTACCAGAGAAATTGGCACACCGGTGAGGGATTTGTCGGATGGTCATGAAGGAGGTCTTTTACGATGGGTAAATAGGATTTGAAGAAAGGAGGGCCCATATACGTCTTTCACACAAAGGTTCCTTGCTGCCTGCGTCCATTCCTGCTCCACCTTGTTTGTAGATGCAATGGTTTTGGGTTAATTGGTACGAAAATGAGAAAATTTGTATGGGCTTCGCCTGTCTCGCCACTGTCTAATGAGTGAATAGGACATATGGGAAAAGTTTGCGACCTCTCCACCTAGGGACTCCTTCCTCTCGGAATTGTGGAGGTCCCAATAGGAAGCCAAAGTACTTTCAAGTAGAACTCTATCACAGGGGTGTCCTAATGTAGAGGGTAACTGGCTGCTTATCAACGAAGTTGAATTTTTTGGTGTGTTGATCCAGAAAAAGGCAAAAATAAAGGGATTTTTTTAGTTTCTGCTCACGACCATAGGCAAAAAAATATTCCAGATTCCATAAGTGCCCATCCAATAAAAGTTTTTGGGGGACTAAACATTGACGGCCTATTCTTAGGGTGTCCATAAACACTAAATGAATGTTGGGTGGAATCTTCCGATTTCGTCAGGACTCTCTAATGTGTATGAGGGTCTCCCGACACTCCCTGACCGCAGCTGTCAGGGGAAAAAAAGGATCGGGCATGTTGTTTTTCAACATTCTCGGTCCTTTGTTTCCACGGGAGTGGCTTACTCTCCTCTCCCCATAAAAAAAACATGGGGGGAATCGCGAGCAATATCTGTCAGCCGAACAAGAGTGTATGGTCACCTATATGTTAGGTCATTAATCGGTGGGGGTCCGACCCTCAAGACCCCCTTTAATTATCAGAATTAAGTGACCATGGTGGTTGCTGAAATAGTAGAAAAGTATCTAGGGCTAGTGGGAGAGAGGGAAACATTGGAAGGAGGAGAGTTCGTAGCAGGAGAAGCCCACCACCAATGTGTGGAGGTCAGTGGCACGGCAGTACTCAATGTTGGCGGCCTGTCAGCGTATATAACATTGGCAGGTCAACGTGACGAACGCCGATTGGTTACCTACCTCCAGTACCTGTCCATAGCTGTACTTCCAATTTTTCGGAATTGCTGATTTTTTCGGAATGATCAGAATTCCACTTTCAGTAGATACTCTCACTTTTTGCAGCCTTTATGGCATAGAACGGGTTAGTTTCCGTCTATGCCGACTGTATTTAAACATAAGAATCTCCCAGGAGAACGCGGTGCTCAGTTCAAATGGGCCGTAAAACTCAGATTGACAGTGCGAGTCAGGCATGTCTCTTGTGGTGGGGCACAAGAGCAAATTCCGCGTAGGAATATTCATATTTTTCCCGTCGTTCTGTTTCATGCATCACAAACAACTTATTGACCTTTTTATGGTATAATAGAATAATTTACAGTATAATGGCCTTTTGGCAGGTAAAGTGGTCAGATAGGGGAACGGGAACCACTCACTCCCCCATATCAAATCGAAATAAAATCCTAATCCCACCCGTCCCCAGTCATCGTCCGCGTCTCAGACAGCTGTGTGAATGGCGCGAGCTGTGTGACAGTTACTTATGCTGCTCTGCGCATTTTACTCAGGCCCCAGTGCCCCCACATACAAGTCACAATGTGACACCCGCTATAGGAGAACGCAGAGTTCTGTGAGGGGGAGGGGGGAGGACGTCCCCAGCCACCTCGCTTCCATTATTGCCTCTATCACTTCCCCGGATAAGCCTGTTCTCCACTAACTTCTTAAGACTCGAATATAAGATTCACAATAAAGGGACTGTTGCAAATTTGTGGGTTTGAAGTACAGAGACTGCTCAGGGACCCGGCATAATGTGCAGGTCACCGGGAGATTCTGTACGCTCTGCAGATTTTATTCGGAGCTGTCAGATGTGCCTGAATGGAATGAAAGGGGGAAAAAGTCAATTTATATTCAACTACCTTAGGAAAGAATTTATAGTATATGTGTTATGTGTATCTATCATGAACCTATTTTCTTGTACATAGGGGGCAGTATTATAGTAGTCTTGTATATAGGAGCAGTATTATAGTAGTTATATTCTTGTACATAGGAGCAGTATTATAGTAGTTATATTCTTGTATATAGGAGCAGTATTATAGTAGTTATATTCTTGTATATAGGAGCAGTATTATAGCAGTTATATTCTTGTATATAGGAGCAGTATTATAGTAGTTATATTCTTGTATATAGGAGCAGTATTATAGTAGTTATATTCTTGTATATAGGAGCAGTATTATAGTAGTTATATTATTGTATATAGGGGGCAGTATTATAGTAGTTATATTCTTGTATATAGGGAGCAGTATTATAGTAGTTATATTCTTGTATATAGGAGCAGTATTATAGTAGTTATATTCTTGTATATAGGAGTAGTATTATAGTAGTTAAATTCTTGTATATAGGAGCAGTATTATAGTAGTTATATTCTTGTATATAGGAGCAGTATTATAGTAGTTATATTCTTGTATGTAGGGGGCAGTATTATAGTAGTTATATTCTTGTATATAGGGAGCAGTATTATAGTAGTTATATTCTTGTATATAGAGGCAGTATTATAGTCGTTATATTCTTATATATAGGAGCAGTATTATAGTAGTTATATTCTTATATATAGGAGCAGTATTATAGTAGTTATATTCTTGTATGTAGGAGCAGTATTATAGTAGTTATATTCTTGTATATAGGTGGCAGTATTATAGTAGTTATATTCTTGTATATAGGAGCAGTATTATAGTAGTTATATTCTTGTATATAGGAGCAGTATTATAGTAGTTATATTCTTGTATATAGGAGGCAGTATTATAGTAGTTGTATTCTTGTATATAGGAGCAGTATTATAGTAGTTATATTCTTGTATATAGGTGGCAGTATTATAGTAGTTATATTCTTGTATATAGGGAGGCAGCATTATAGTAGTTATATTCTTGTATATAGGAGCAGTATTATAGTAGTTATATTCTTGTATATAGGAGCAGTATTATAGTAGTAATATTCTTGTATATAGGAGCAGTATTATAGTAGTTATATTCTTGTATATAGGTGGCAGTATTATAGTAGTTATATTCTTGTATATAGGAGCAGTATTATAGTAGTTATATTCTTGTATATAGGAGCAGTATTATAGTAGTTATATTCTTGTATATAGGAGCAGTATTATAGTAGTAATATTCTTGTATATAGGAGCAGTATTATAGTAGTTATATTCTTGTATATAGGAGCAGTACTATAGTAGTTATATTCTTGTATATAGGAGCAGTATTATAGTAGTTATATTCTTGTATATAGGGCAGTATTATAGTAGTTATATTCTTGTATATAGGGGGTAGTATTATAGTAGTTATATTCTTGTATATAGGGGCAGTATTATAGTAGTTATATTCTTGTATATAGGGGCAGTATTATAGTAGTTATATTCTTGTATATAGGAAGCAGTATTATAGTAGTTATATTCTTGTATATAGGAGGCAGTATTATAGTAGTTATATTCTTGTATATAGGGAGCAGTATTATAGTAGATATATTCTTGTATATAGGGAGCAGTATTATAATAGTTATATTCTTGTATATAGGGGGCAGTATTATAGTAGTTATAGTCTTGTATATAGAAGCAGTATTATAGTAGTTATATTCTTGTATATAGAGGCAGTATTATAGTAGTTATATTCTTGTATGTAGGAGCAGTATTATAGTAGTTATATTCTTGTATATAGGAGGCAGTATCATAGTAGTTATATTTTTGGCATTGGTGCGGCCCCATCTAGACAAGGTATAGTTTGCATTGCAGCTAATTCCATGATTATTACTCTGCCATCTCCAGTATTATGCCTCTGCCGGGTATAACTGAAGAGTTATCTAAAAATTAGTTAATAAACATAAGAATTATTGCAGATTTCGCATCTGCTAAGCGTGGAAGTGTGAGGTTTATTGGTTTAGTGATATCGCCCATCAGTGCCGCCACCATAGGAACGCGAGCGGCTTACGAGTCTCCCTGGCATGGATCAGCACGAGGCTCCTCCGCTTCATTCTACTTTTCGAGTCTCAAAACAAATCTTTAATTCTTCCTGGCTGCTCGGTGATAGGTTCGTGCGCGGATCGGAATGTAGGGATTAGCTTCAAATTAATTCTTGTAATTAATTCGAAATGAGACTTTCTGAAAATCCATGTGTGTACGTCTCCGCAAGATAAATTATCTATCCGGCAAACATCAGGCCATTCTCTGGCATCTCTAGTTCTGAAGTCAACTTCACATGCAACATCTGAGGTTTCATTCATACATAAAATATACACCCATTGGCCGTAGAGGCAGCCATTTTGTGTATGCAGTCTATTAAAGGGAAACCATCAACAAGACCGGCTATATTTCGATTTGAGCATGTGTATGAGAAAAGCGGAACGATAATGGTCAATGTGTTCCACTAAATGGCCATTGCAGTGACAATCGGCGAGGCCAAGTGAGCTACACCCAACCCAACATTTAAAGTAATATGCCCATACAATGTCCTCCTCATGTAGTCAACCCCATTTGGAGTTGACCATGGTCTATAGCACTAGGGTCTATGCCTTATGGGACGATCCCATTGAGGATATGTCTTGTGGGTACAACAAAGATAACGACTCAATGAAAACTAGACATGTTCTGTAAAGACGGAGGGTGGGCCCTCAAAACATCTCTGGTGGACCCAAGGAACCCTAATCTGACACTGTAGGGCCACCATACTAAAAATTTCAATGTGATTTCCTCCAAGTACTGGTTGAAGCCTATGTATCTACCCATACGGGGTTAGAAGGGCAACACTTGTCTTTACCCCTTACCTTCTCGTGCTTTGAGGGAGAGATGGGCACCATGCTTCTGGGCAATTATCCATCTCTCGTTTGGTAATATTGCAATCCCTTTCGAGAGAAGGGACCTGGAGAGGTTCACAAAAACAATCGGGAAGTTGGATGGAGACTCCCACAGCTAGGCCGTCTTATTTTCTTCACCGGCCAAATATCAGGCATAGAAGTATCCGCCATTGACCTGTGATCTACTACCGACTAATAGCGCTATTTCTTGCAGAGTCCTTTGAGTATAGTCAATAAGCCGAACCCTTCGTCTCGGGCAGATTTAATTTGTCTTATGTTTACATGGCATATTATTAACTCTTACCCCGTTTCTGCCTCAAAGCCGAATATTTGCATCGTACAATCTCCAGGCCACCCCTTAAGTGGTAAAAAAAGGTCTAAAAACTACATTAGCAAAATGAATCCGACAAAACCCAAATAAAAGCTTAGCGTTTCCTCCTTTATTATTATTCAACCTGTACTTGTAAAAAAGTCCTAATGGTTCTCTGAGAAGTTTTAGTGCGGCCGGGGCCGGCCTTTTCTTGTTGAATAATAAAACACATAATCAATAAAGCAGCAAGACATTAATAAGCTCTTGGTTTCCCAGAGCCTGAGCACAAATCTCCACTCGGTGCATTAGCCGTGACGCCAGCGCCAACCACTCTGGTGTTGCCTGGCACCGCGACTGCGGAAATAATCATTGCATTGGGATTACAAAAAGAGCAGAAGAATGGAACGTCAACCGTTTTCCTGCAGCTTTCGAGCACTTTAGCAGGTGGTCTTTATAGGAACCTTGTGCTTACACCTCCAAGGAGATATTGAAAATGTCCACCCTAAATGTAGTAAGAATTCACTATGGGGGGGGGGCCGACAAAAGTGTTCTCTCTTTTAATTTTTTATGATCCCGGTTGTGGACCGTACGGCAGATATGTCCTGGCTTTGGTGGGACTTTCTCTCGCTCTAGAAGACTTCACTTCTGTGTGATGGATGGAAAGTGATATTTGCATTGGACACCTTCGAGAAAGTCCATCACTTTTTGTAGGCCCTTCCCCAAATTTGTTGCTCAGGGGAGGGCAGAGGACCTGAAGCCAGAGTAGGGCCGGGCAATTAATCGAAAAATAATTGAAATTCAGCGCAATTAAATCGACGTCATCTTGCGAATTTCGGTTTTATCAATTATTTTTACAGTTTAATCTGTATCTGCATCTTCAGGACGCAGACACAGTTGAATCCAATGGTAGGGCATTACCATTCACTATGTATCGCCAGACCCGAGGCAGTGACGTCATCTGCGCCACACAGGGATCTCCACCATTCGTCGTTGGAACGGGGTTAGGTGAGTATGTATATTATTATTATTTTTATCAGGCACTATTGGGGGCAGCAGTAGGGGCATTATACAGCGTGGGGTGCAGCTATGGGGGCAGCTATGAGGGCATTATACTGCGTGGAAGTCAGTTATGGGCATTATACTTTGTAGAGGCAGCCATGTGGGCATTATACTCTGTGGGGGCATTATACAGTGTGTGGGTAACTATGGGGGGCATTATACTGTGTGGAGACAGTTATAGGGGCATTAACCAGTGTGGGGGCAGCCATGGGGCGTTATACTGTGTGTGGAGTACTATGGGTGCAATATACTGTGTGCGGGTATATTATATACAGTAGTATACAGCAGGCTCAGGGGATAAATATGAATACAGTGGCGTAGCATGCAAATAGGGGGCGTGGCCTAAATAATCTGTCAATAATCGTAATCGAGGTCACATGTTCAATTAATCGTGATTTTTACTTAGGTCATAATTGCCCGGCCCTAAGCCGGAGCATCGACCACGCTGTAAGACCGGCCTCACAACGCAATATGACGACTCTAGGAAGAAGTTGCTCCTTAGAGGTGAACCCTAGAGAAGGATCTACTGCAAGGATAAGGGGGGGAGTAACTAAAAGTAATAGTCAGCTGGTGTGGGGGGGGGGGAAGGTCTGTGACTAATGTATTTCTTAACTATCTAAAACAAAACTCATAAAATATAAAGATTTCAACCAAAAATAGATCAGTATTATACTCCAGAGCTGTATTTACACTACTGCAGGCTTAAGAGGTGAAATCTCCCAGCATTCCCTGCTTGTTCAGTGTCTGCACAGAGTTTGTTCTGGTGATTTGCATTCTGGGTAATGTCGTCATTACACCAGATACTGTACAATCATCTGATCTAGGAAAAACTAACAGCCCCCCTGCAATGTAGGAGCTCAGCTATGCTGTTATGGGTGTGTGTGACAACAAGCTTACCAATGACATCCATCAGAATAGCAGCTCTGGAGTATAATACAGGTTGTAACCCAGGATCAGTACAGGATAAGTAATATAATGCATGTATGTACACAGTGACTGCACCAGCAGAATAGTGAATGCAGCTCTGGAGTATAATACAGGATGTAACTCAGGATCAGTACAGGATAAGTAATGTAATGTATGTACACAGTGACTCCACCAACAGAATAGTGAGTGCAGCTCCGGAGTATAATACAGGATGTAACCCAGGATCAGTACAGGATAAGTAATGCATGTACACAGTGACTCCACCAGCAGAATAGTGAATGCAGCTCTGGAGTATAATACAGGATGTAACTCAGGATCAGTACAGGATAAGTAATGTATGTACACAGTGACTCCACCAGCAGAATAGCGAGTACAGCTCTGGAGTATAATACAGGATGTAACTCAGGATCAGTACAGGATAAGTAATGTAATGTATGTACACAGTGACTCCACCAGCAGAATAGTGAGTGCAGCTCTGGAGTATAATACAGGATATAACTCAGGGTCAGTACAGGATAAGTAATGTAATGTATGTACACAGTGACTCCAGCAGCAGAATAGTGAGTGCAGCTCTGGAGTATAATACAGGATATAACTCGGGGTCAGTACAGGATAAGTAATGTAATGTATGTACACAGTGACTCCACCAGCAGAATAGTGACTGCCGCTCTGGAGTATAATACAGGATGTAACTCAGGATCAGTACAGGATAAGTAATGTAATGTATGTACACAGTGACTCCACCAGCAGAATAGTGAGTGCTGCTCTGGAGTATAATACAGGATGTAACTCAGGATCAGTACAGGATAACTAATGTAATGCATGTACACAGTGACTCCACCAGCAGAATAGTGAGCGCAGCTCTGGAGTATAATACAGGATGTAACTCAGGATCAGTACAGGATAAGTAATGTAATGTATGTACACAGTGACTCCACCAGCAGAACAGTGAGTGCAGCTCTGGAGTATAATACAGGATATAACTCAGGATCAGTACAGGATCAGTAATGTAATGTATGTACACAATAACTCCACCAGCAGAATAGGGAGTTCAGCTCTGGAGTATAATACAGGATGAGTAATGTAATGTATGTACACAGTGACAACTTTTTTATGTAGAGGAATTACATAATAGAACCTGGATACATTTTAGGAAAAGCCAGGTGTTGGTACACCCCTGCACATGGTGGGCCAGGTATATAGCACGATGGTGACATTTTTGTAGTGTATTTTACACCTGGTAAGGACAGTAAAACAAGAAACCAGCCATAATCTCTGTCTGATATTCCACATTCCCTAGGTGCCTAATTAATGTTAGGTGATAATAAGTAATTAATTTATTCTACTACAGAGATACATTTATTGCAGCAATTGAATAGGCGTTCCTGGTCATATCACTCAGACTCCGGAGGCCTAATTAATGTCGGGAAATAGGAAAATACCTTATGTGCCGATAAACAGTTCACAGCTGATGAGGAGGAATTACTGGGATCTCGATGGGATGATCGCTCCTGATCGCTTCTCCTCTGCTCTTCTGGGTCTGATTAATGCAGAATTCTAGGGGAGATCAATGCAACTGGATCTGACAATATTTTAGCTTAAGTTGATGTGACAAACCAGTTCCCTGTTCCGGCTCATGAGGGGGTCTTTAGCGGGGGGGGGGGGGGCTTTTTTGCGATGTCCGTTTTCCTATTTCATGACAGGTGCTCTTTAAATATGTAAATTATCATATATTACTATACTTGTCTAGTATTATATTTTCTGTATATTACATTGACTCGTGAATTGTACTATTGTAAGGAACGGATTCTATTTATGAAGTGACGCGCAGACATTTTAGGACATAACCCCAATTAAAGTCTGAAATTCATAAATGATTGCGGTGTCTTGCGTTATGTAATTCTGCTAATTGTGTATAATGGTTGATTGATTAATAAACAAATATTCTAGTTTATAACGAGCGTGTAATATGTTATATCAGGCGCCGTCATTATTCTCTTCCTCCTTTCCGTTATTTTCCCTTTCCTATCCTTCAGTATACGATTTTCGAAGACAAAAAGAGTAGGGGAGGTGGTTGTTTTTGTTTTTTATACATGATATTACCCTATTTAAAGGGCAATACCACTCATTTTCCCAATCAATTCTACAAAGGTTGTGGCATAATTTTGAAAATACTTTAAATATTCTGTTCTGGTTTTGAGATATGGCTTATTTTCTTCTCCATTCACATCCAAAGTAAAAGTACATTTTTTCTTTTTCAAGTCTTTCACATGGTTGTCTGATCTAATTCTGCAATCTCAGCACCCATAATGCACTGCATACTGACAACAGGCTACCAGCAGGATCTTGAAGTCAGCTTTGGATGCGACCAGAGATGAAATATTGAAATACGAACCAGGTCAAGCTAAATATATACAGTTACTTATCATTTTATGTAGAATTAAGCAGTAAAGTTGTTTTCCTTTAAGGTTCACTGTCGAAACACCATGTTGCTTTAAGGTCAAAAATTCTGTGCCGATACATTTTCTAATAAATCTTTATAGCAGTTTGAGCCCCGTCTTCCTGATACAGAGCTCCAAATCTCCTGCATAGTCATAGAGTTAAATGATAAGATTCTGGTTACTTGCAGCCACCACTAGAGGGAGCTTAGTAATTCCGTGTATAAATAGTATGCAGTGAGCTCCCTCTAGTGGTGGCTGCAGGTAGACATAATTTTATCATGTAACTACTAGGTCTACGCAGGGGATTTGGAGCTCTGTATCAGAAAAACGGAGCTCTGACCGCTATAAAGATAAATTAAGAAATTAATCAACTCATAATTCTGGGCACAAAAACCACAGGGTGATAAAAGATGGACATTTACTTTCCGCACACAGCACCAATCAGATGTTGAGATGGATTTCAGTGAATGTATTTAATCACATTAATTCCTTGGCAAGGTTTTTTTCGGGGGTACAGAGGTCCCTAAAACCCATGCTGTACAGGATCTGCCAGGCGCAGCTTCGGGGTTAACGCACATAGGTAATCAGTCGGCACCTGAGTCTATGTCTCTGAGACTGACTCCAGCTTCCACCACTCAGGCTGGCGGGCTTAGGAGTGGGAGAGCCTATCGCAGCCTGGCCAGACTCAGCTAGCTCCCGCCCTCTGTCTATTTATACCTGCCTTTCCTGTTCCTCCTTTGCTTGTGATTCTTCTCGTGTGGTTTCCTGGCCCAGCTACAGCTCCTGACTATTTGATCCTGCTCCATACTGACCCTGGCTTACTGACTACTCTCCTGCTCTGCGTTTGGTACCTCGTGCACTCCTGGTTTGACTCGGCTCGTTCACCTCTCTTGTTGCTCACGGTGTTGCCGTGGGCACTGCCCCATTTCCCTTAGCTTTGTGTACCCTTGTCTGTTTGTCTCGTGCACTTACTGAGCGTAGGGACCGCCGCCCAGTTGTACCCCGTCGCCTAGGGCGGGTCGTTGCAAGTAGGCAGGGACAGAGTGGCGAGTAGATTAGGGCTCACTTGTCCGTTTCCCTACCCCTATCTTTACATACTTACAAGCCTATTAACTAGTCTACCCTGGTCCCTGTCTCTACTATGGACCCCCTTGAGACCCTGGCCCAGCAAATGCAGGGTCTCTCCCTACAGGTCCAGGACCTGGCTCAGAGGGTCAACCAGCCTGACACTACCATGGTAGTGCCCCTCACCTCACCCCTTGAATCCCACCTCAAGTTGCCTGACCGGTTCTCAGGGGACCGGATGACTTTTCTCTCCTTTCGGGAGAGTTGTAGGCTTTACTTTCGCTTAAAGCCTCACTCCTCAGGTTCTGAGAGCCAGCGGGTGGGTATAATTATGTCCCGGCTCCAGGAAGGGCCCCAAGAGTGGGCCTTCTCCTTGGCTCCTGACGCCCCTGAACTTCCCTCCGTTGATCGTTTCTTTTCTGCTCTCGGACTCATTTATGACGAGACTGACAGGACTGCC
The DNA here is from genome assembly GCF_050947455.1 of Rhinoderma darwinii. Taxonomy (NCBI): domain Eukaryota; kingdom Metazoa; phylum Chordata; class Amphibia; order Anura; family Rhinodermatidae; genus Rhinoderma; species Rhinoderma darwinii. The sequence continues at coordinate 8,366,071 of NC_134689.1, read as the reverse complement.
TTTGCCGAGAGTCAGCTGGTGACCTTACGTCAGGGTAAGAGACCTGTTGAGGAGTATTGTTCTGACTTTAGGAAGTGGTGCGTAGCTTCTCGGTGGAATGACCCTGCCTTAAGATGCCAGTTTAGGTTGGGTCTGTCGAACGCCCTGAAAGACCTGCTAGTTAGCTATCCCTCTTCTGACTCCCTAGACCAGGTTATGGCTTTAGCGGTACGACTTGACCGACGTCTCAGGGAACGACAACTTGAACGTTTTTGTGTTTTCCCCTCTGACTCCCCCATGATGCCTCCCGAGGTCCCGTTGCTTCGCTCTTCCACGGAAGACTCGGAGGTACCTATGCAACTCGGGGCCTCCGTGTCCCCCCGACAACGTAGAGAGTTCCGCAGGAAGAATGGTCTCTGCTTCTATTGTGGGGATGACAAGCATCAAGTGAACACCTGTCCTAGGCGTAAGAATAAGCAGCCGGAAAACTTCCGCGCCTAAGTGATCATCGGGGAGGTCACTTGGGCGCACATGTATTTCCCGTAAATATGAAACGTAATAAAATCTTGCTTCCCTTTCAGGTCTCTTTTGGTGGTAGGTCTGCTACCGGCAGTGCCTTCGTGGATTCAGCGTCTTCTACTAATATCATGTCTGTGGAATTTGCTATGTCTCTAGCTATGCCTTTGATTGATTTGCCTAAACCTGTTCCGGTAGTGGGTATCGACTCCACTCCTCTTGCTAATGGTTATTTTACACAGCATACCCCTGTTTTTGAACTCCTTGTTGGCTCCATGCATTTGGAGCAGTGCTCTGTACCGTTGATGCAGGGATTATCGTCCGATTTTGTTTTAGGCCTTCCCTGGTTGCAGTTGCATAATCCCACGTTTGACTGGAATACTGGGGAGCTTACCAAATGGGGTAATGAATGCTTGACGTCATGTTTTGCTGTTAATTCTATTTCTCCCCCTGAGGTGGTGAGCACGCTACCTGAGTTTGTTCAGGACTTCGCTGATGTTTTCTCTAAGGATGCCTCCGAAGTGTTACCTCCTCATAGAGAATACGATTGCGCTATCGAATTGGTACCAGTAGCTAAGCTCCCTAAGGGTAGGATATTTAATCTTTCTTGTCCCGAACGTGAAGCCATGAGAGAGTATATCCAGGAATGCCTGGCCAAGGGTTACATTCGCCCCTCTACTTCTCCGGTAGGTGCTGGCTTCTTCTTCGTAGGGAAGAAGGATGGTGGTCTTAGGCCATGCATTGACTACCGTAACTTGAATAAGGTCACTGTAAGGAACCAGTATCCCCTTCCTCTGATTCCTGATCTCTTTAATCAGGTTCAGGGGGCCCAATGGTTCTCTAAGTTTGATCTACGGGGGGCGTATAACCTTATCCGCATCAAAGAGGGGGATGAGTGGAAGACTGCGTTTAACACGCCCGAAGGTCATTTCGAATACCTCGTCATGCCCTTTGGGTTGTGTAATGCTCCTGCGGTCTTCCAGAATTTCATCAATGAAATTTTAAGGGATTACCTGGGGGTTTTTCTTGTAGTGTACCTTGATGACATACTGGTGTTTTCCAAGGACCAGTCCTCCCACATTGAGCATGTCAGGAAGGTGCTCCAGGTCCTTTGGGAAAACAAACTGTTTGCGAAAACCGAAAAATGTGTGTTTGGGGTACAGGAGATACCATTTTTGGGTCAAATCCTCACTCCTCATGAATTCCGCATGGTCCCCGCCAAGGTCCAGGCTGTGGCGGAATGGGTCCAACCTGCCTCCCTGAAGGCTTTACAGTGCTTCCCGGGGTTCGCTAATTATTACAGGAGATTTATTGCTAACTTCTCGGTCATCGCTAAGCCTCTTACGGACCTCACTCGCAAAGGTGCTGATCTCCTCCACTGGCCTCCTGAGGCTGTCCAGGCTTTTGAGGTCCTTAAGAAGTGCTTTATCTCGGCCCCGGTGCTGGTTTAGCCCAACCAAATGGAGCCATTTATCGTGGAAGTTGACGCATCTGAGGTGGGAGTGGGGGCTGTCTTGTCCCAGGGTACCAGGTCCCTCACCCATCGCCGTCCCTGTGCCTACTTCTCCAGGAAGTTTTCGCCCACTGAGAGTAACTATGATATTGGCAACCGCGAACTCTTAGCCATTAAATGGGCATTGGAAGAGTGGCGCCACTTCCTGGAGGGGGCTAGGCACCAGGTAACGGTCCTTACCGACCACAAGAATCTGGTTTTCCTAGAATCTGCCCGGAGGCTAAACCCGAGACAAGCTCGATGGGCGCTATTTTTTACCAGATTCAACTTTTTGGTTACCTATAGGGCTGGGTCTAAAAATATTAAAGGCCGATGCACTGTCGCGTAGCTTCATGGCCAGCCCCCCTTCGGAGGAAGATCCTGCTTGTATTTTGCCTCCTGGTATAATCATTTCTTCTATTGATTCTGATTTAGTCTCAGAAATTGCGGCTGATCAAGGTTCAGCTCCCGGGAACCTTCCTGAGGACAAGCTGTTTGTTCCCCTGCAATTCCGGCTAAGGGTACTTAGGGAAAACCATGACTCTGCACTATCTGGTCATCCAGGCGTCCTGGGTACCAAACACCTCATTGCCAGAAACTATTGGTGGCCTGGGTTGCCTAAAGACGTTAAGGCCTACGTCGCCGCTTGTGACTCCCAGGTCCCGACCAGCGGGCTTACTACGTTCTTTGCCCATTCCCCAGAGACCTTGGACCCATATCTCCATGGATTTTATCACCGATTTGCCTCCATCTCAAGGCAAGTCGGTGGTGTGGGTTGTAGTAGACCACTTCAGTAAGATGTGCCACTTTGTGCCCCTCAAGAAACTACCCAATGCCAAGACGTTAGCTACCTTGTTTGTCAAACACATCCTGCGTCTCCATGGGGTCCCTGTCAATATTGTTTCGGACAGAGGGGTACAATTTGTTTCATTGTTTTGGAGAGCCTTCTGTAAAAAGTTGGAGATTGATCTGTCCTTCTCCTCTGCCTTCCATCCTGAAACTAAAGGCCAAACCGAGAGGACTAATCAATCTCTAGAACAATATTTAAGGTGTTTTATCTCTGACTGTCAATATGATTGGGTTTCATTCATTCCCCTCGCCGAATTTTCCCTCAATAACCGGATCAGTAACTCGTCAGGGGTCTCCCCCTTTTTCTGTAATTTTGGGTTTAATCCACGGTTCTCCTCCGTTTCTCCTGGTAGTTCCAACAATCCCGAGGTAGAGGTCGTTCATCTGGAACTGTGCACAGTCTGGGCCCAGGTTCAGAAGAACCTAGAGGCGTCCCAGAGCGTACAAAAAACTCAGGCTGATAGAAGACGTTCTGCTAACCCCTTGTTTATGGTCGGGGATCTGGTGTGGTTATCATCTAGGAACTTGCGCCTTAAGGTCCCGTCCAAGAAATTTGCTCCCCGGTTTATTGGGCCGTATAAGGTCATTGAAGTCCTCAATCCTGTCTCCTTCCGACTGGAGTTGCCCCCATCTTTTCGAATACACAACGTGTTTCATGCCTCCCTCCTTAAACGCTGCTCCCCGTCCTTGGCTCCCTCGAGGAGACCTCCTGTTCCCGTTCTCACCCCTGAGGGGGTGGAATTCGAGGTGGCCAAGATTGTGGACAGCAAGATGGTCCAAGGCTCCCTCCAGTACCTGGTCCATTGGAGAGGATACGGGCCTGAGGAGAGGACTTAGGTACCCGCCCGGTATGTTCACGCTGGGGTATTGGTAAGGAAGTTCCACCTTCGTTTCCCCAATAAACCAGGTCCACTTAGAAAGGGTCCGGTGGCCCCTCATAAAAGGGGGGGTACTGTAAAGGATCTGCCAGGCACAGCTTCGGGGGTTAACGCCCATAGGTAATCAGTCGGCACCTGAGTCTATGTCTCTGAGACTGACTCCAGCTTCCACCACTCAGGCTGGCAGGCTTAGGAGTGAGAGAGCCTATCGCAGCCTGGCCAGACGGAGCTAGCTCCCGCCCTCTGTCTATTTATACCTGCCTTTCCTGTTCCTCCTTGCTTGTGATTCTTCTCGTTTGGTTTCCTGGCCCTGCTGCAGCTTCTTGAACTATTTGACCCTGCTTCATATTGACCCTGGCTTACTGACTACTCTTCTGCTCTGCGTTTGGTACCTCGTACACTCCTGGTTTGACTCGGCTTGTTCACTACTCTCCTGCTCTGCGTTTGGTACCTCGTACACTCCTGGTTTGACTCGGCTCGTTCACCTCTCTTGTTGCTCACGGTGTTGCCGTGGGCACTGCCCCATTTCCCTTAGCTTTGTGGACCCTTGTCTGTTTGTCTCGTGCGCTTACTGAGCGTAGGGACCGCCGCCCAGTTGTACCCCGTCGCCTAGGGCGGGTCGTTGCAAGTAGGCAGGGACAGAGTGGCGATTAGATTAGGGCTCACTTGTCCGTTTCCCTACCCCTATCTTTACACATGCACTTTACTTAAACCCCAACCTATAGCAGGTGCCCATTCTTCCTTGCCCTCAGCCCAGTTCTGTTAGCCCATTATAACTTGTTTTATATTTTAGGGATAGGGGTATTTAAACATCGACGTCCTATTCTTAAAATAGGTCATCAATGTTTGATCAGTGAAGGTCTGAATCTTGGGATTATGCAGAATTAGAAAAAGATGGCTGCTTTTTTCCAAAAACAGCGCCACACCTGTCTATAGGTGGTATGTGGTATTGCAGCTCAGCCCCATTCACTTCAATTGAGCAGGTGTGGTGCTGTTTTTGGAAAACAACCCCTTTAAGGCTCTTGGATACAATTTGAGCTTAACTCTGGGCAGGATGTAACAGGTTTCCATAAAACAATTATAAACTCCGGTGCGATTTTATCCGTAACTCACGCAACGCCGAGATGAGCGATGATGAGACGAGAGTAATTATGTCCAGATCTGGATCTTGGCGGTATATACAGTACGTCCCGGTGTTTGCACCTGAACAATATGGCAGACGTTGGGGGCACATACTTTTGTGAATATCTCGGAGTTGATAAAAAGCATGCAGCTGCTGGGAAAGCAGCCATTTTGCTTCAGGCCCAGGATGGCACAGTTGGCATTCAGTGATTTGGTGAATAAATTAAGGAATAGTTGAAGCCGTTGACAAAAATACCACACTACACCCAAGGACATTCGCCTCTGCTTAATGTATAGCATTACGCAGAGAACGGTCTGGGCGATGATCAGACATAATGTCTCAAGTAGGCAGAGACGGAAACCTCGGCTTGTCCTTGAGACAGCCATGTGTAATGGTCCACACAATGTCAACGGCTTTTTTCGGGACTGTAATACTAATGACCTAACCTTAGGGTGGGCCATCAATATAAAAATCAGTGGGGGTCCGACTTCCAGTTGCGTTAAGGGGGCCCTGTGCTGAAGCGCTGCGTCCCCTTCATTGTTAACTCATACACAGCGCCACACATTTAGTTGTTGCTGTGACTGGTACTGCAGTTCAGTCCGATTGGCTTGAAAAAGCTGGAGTAAGCTGCAATACCAGCCACAGCCACAAACAAATGTATGGCGCTGTGACTCAATACACAATGAAGGGGGCGCCGGTAACCTGACCCCTTTAAGCAGGGGGAGTCAGACCCTCACCGATCAGATATTAATGGCCGATCCTAAAGACAGACCATCAATTTTACAGTCCCGGAAAACCCTATAATTTTGTCCTACAGGAGAAAATGTCTCACCAATAGTGATGTCCGCTGCTTGCCCTTGAGATAACCAAGTGTAGGAGTCCAATATCTTGTCCTACCTGAACAAATGTCTCACCAGGAATGAAGCCAACGGGATATCTGATGAACCTTGAGCCATGTTGAGGGGTCAACAGAATGTAAATGTCTTCAGCACCATCGGTCCTTACAATAACATCCTTCCGACAGTCAGGCCAGGGGTAGACCGATAAATATTCTGGTGACCACCACACATGGTTGGCTGAAGAACAAGCAGAAATCTCCTTGTCGTTCTTGGTGACTCTTTTGTCCCATCCTTTTTAAAAGGAGGAGAAGAAAAAGTAATACCGCCATATAGTGCCATACAGTGCCCTAATAATACAATGAAACAGTGCCCAATAACAAAGCCATGCAGTGCCCACATAACACTGGCATAATACTACTACTATTACCTAAATAATATAACCATACAGTGTAGAATAATAGTACTACGAAACAGTGCCCATATAACAGTGCCCGTATAAAAGTGCTCTGTATAAAAGTGTCACTATAAGTGCCCGTATAACAGTGCCCGTATAACAGTGCCCCGTATAACAGTGCCCCGTATAACAGTGCCCCGTATAACAGTGTCCGTATAATAGTGCCCCTATAACAGTGCCCCGTATAACAGTGTTAATATAAGTGTCCCTATAACAGTGTCCCTATAACAGTGTCCCCTATAACAGTGCTCCCTGTAACAGTGCCCCCTGTAACAGTGCCCCCTGTAACAGTGCCCCCTGTAACAGTGCCCCCAGTAACAGTGCCCCCAATAACAGTGCCCCCAATAACAGTGCCCCCTGTAACAGTGGCCCGTAAAACATTGCCCCGTAAAACAGTGCCCCGTATAACAGTGCCCCGTATAACAGTGCCCCGTATAACAGTGCCCCGTATAATAGTGCCCCGTATAACAGTGCTCCGTCTAACAGTGCTCCGTCTAAAAGTGTCACTATAAGTGTCCGTAAAACAGTGCCCCGTATAACAGTGCCCCGTAAAACAGTGCCCCGTAAAACAGTGCCCCGTAAAACAGTGCCCCGTATAACAGTGCCCCGTATAACAGTGCCCCGTCTAAAAGTGTCACTATAAGTGTCCGTAAAACAGTGCCCCGTAAAACAGTGCCCCGTAAAACAGTGCCCCGTAAAACAGTGCCCCGTATAACAGTGCTCCGTATAACAGTGTCACTATAAGTGTCCGTAAAACAGTGCCCCGTATAACAGTGCCCCCAACAACAGTGCCCCCTGTAACAGTGCCCCCTGTAACAGTGCCCCGTAAAACAGTGCCCCGTAAAACAGTGCCCCGTATAACAGTGCCCCGTATAACAGTGCCCCGTATAACAGTGCTCCGTATAACAGTGCTCCGTATAACAGTGTCACTATAAGTGTCCGTAAAACAGTGCCCCGTAAAACAGTGCCCCGTATAACAGTGCCCCGTATAACAGTGCCCCGTATAACAGTGCCCCGTATAACAGTGCCCCGTATAACAGTGCTCCGTCTAACAGTGCTCCGTCTAAAAGTGTCACTATAAGTGTCTGTAAAACAGTGCCCCCTAAAACAGTGCCCCCTAAAACAGTGCCCCGTAAAAGTGCCCCGTAAAACAGTGCCCCGTAAAACAGTGCCCCATATAACAGTGCCCCGTCTAACAGTGCTCCGTCTAAAAGTGTCCGTATAACAGTGTCCGTATAACAGTGTCCGTATAACAGTGTCCGTATAACAGTGCCCCGTATAACAGTGCCCCGTATAACAGTGCCCCGTATAACAGTGTTCGTATAAGGGTGACTGGTATAATGTGCACACGATAACTGGCTTTTACGTCTGAAATTACAGACTGTTTTCAGGAGAAAACAGCTGCGTCGTTTCAGACATAATTGCTCCTCCTCGCATTTTGCGAGGCGTCATTGACGCCCGTAATCTTGAGCTGTTCTTCATTGAATTCAATGAAAAACGGCTGAAATTACGTTTCAAGGAAGTGCCCTGCACTTCTTTGACAAGGCAGTCACGACGACGCGTAAATGACAGGTCGTCGGCACAGTACGTCGGCAAACCCATTCAAATGAATGGGCAGATGTTTGCCGACGTATTGGAGCCGTATTTTCAGACGTAAAACGAGGCATAATACGCCTCGTTTACGCCTGAAAATAGGTCATGTGAACCCAGCCTAAGTGTCCGTATAACAGTGCCCCTATAACAGTGTCCGTATAACAGTGCCCCGTATAACAGTGCCCCGTATAACAGTGCCCCGTATAACAGTGTCCCGTATAACAGTGCCCCGTATAACAGTGCCCCGTATAACAGTGCCCCGTATAACAGTGCCCCGTATAACAGTGCCCCTATAACAGTGCCCCGTATAACAGTGCCCCGTATAACAGTGCCCCGTATAACTGTGCCCCTATAACAGTGCTTCGTATAACACAGCCCCTATAACAGAGCCCCTATAACAGTGCCCCGTATAACAGTGTCACTATAAGTGTCCGTATAATAGTGCCCCGTATAACAGTGCCTCGTATAACAGAGCCCCTATAACAGAGCCCCTATAACAGAGCCCGTATAACAGACCATGCCCCTATAACAGAGCCCCTATAACAGTGCCCCTATAACAGTGCCCCTATAACAGACCGTGCCCCTATAACAGCCTGTATAACAGTGCCCATATAACAGACCGTGCCCCTATAACAGTGCCCCTATAACAGTGCCCGTATACAAAAAAAACTGCTTAGAATGCATTAAAAAAAAAAAACACCAGTGAGAGCAGGAACATCAGTCCTATAGTGGAAGCCAGTGCAACTCATTTTTGCCCATAGATGACAGTAGAGGTGGATGGAAAATATCTTCAAAAAGTTGGGACATTAAGCAAAACTGTGTAACCCCATCCAGCAGCACGGGGGTTAATCCTCTTCCGCTCACACTGGCTGCATTGATATCATCATGTTGTGCCCGCTCCCCTCCTCCTCCCATTTATAACACCTTCGGCGTTTCGCTTTATTTTCACCCATAATCATTATGTAAATGGAGTCATTCACATTCTCTTATAGTTTAGCGCATTATGGGGGACGTAAAAAACATCTCATCCTCCGACAGATCGCCGTTGTAAGGTAATAACGACTTAGCGCCATAATTGTATTACACCTCAATTAAAATAGTTTGAGCAAAGATGTCTCAAGTCGACCACCAAACAGCTGCAGAACACCTCCGAGCCGCCATCATTACCGACTGTTACCAACCAAGCGGAGGAGAATCCGAGGGGGGGGGGGGTAGTAGAACTGTAAAGATTATTTACCAAACATACAAATACTGTAAATCCATAATATGGCGCCCAGAGCTTACGGACAATAATGTGCCCCACAACAGGACCATACGGCGATCAGAGCAGCGATACAGACCCATAGGGCAGTGCCAGAACTAGAAACATATATGGTTCTGCACCCCCCCCCCCCCCCCACGCCCTCCGCACCTTTACTGATGCACTATTAGGGTATGTGCACACACACTATTTACGTCCGTAAAATACGGACGTATTTCGGCCGCAAGTCCCGGACCGAACACAGTGCAGGGAGCCGGGCTCCTAGCATCATAGTTATGTACGATGCTAGGAGTCCCTGCCTCGCTGCAGGACAACTGTCCCGTACTGAAAACATGATTACAGTACGGGACAGTTGTCCTGCAGCGAGGCAGGGACTCCTAGCATCGTACATAACTATGATGCTAGGAGCCCGGCTCCCTGCACTGAGGTCGGTCCGGAACTTGCGGCCGAAATACGTCCGGATATTACGGACGTAATTAGTGTGTGTGCACATACCCTTATAGTAAATGTGTCAGACCGCAAGTGGCCCCGCTCCTTCTGCAGTGCTCTGTCCACCTAGAGGAAAGTGGCAAGAGTGGCGGATGCAGCTCACCAGTAAAAAGATCTGTGACTTTTGAGCCGTTTGTTACTTTTGTATGTCTGAAAACTATAAAATTCCTCCACTATATTCTTCTCAGCCTCCTACCCCTTCCTGGTTAACTGTTCTGGATATTGCAGTCCATGGGCTATACAGACCCAGAGCCCTAGTATAATAGTAGTTATATTCTTGTATATAGGGGGCAGTATTATAGTAGTTATATTCTTGTATATAGCGGCAGTATTATAGTAGTTATATTCTTGTATGTAGGGGACAGTATTATAGTAGTTATATTCTTGCATATAGGAGGCAGTATTATAGTAGTTATATTCTTGTATATAGTGGCAGTATTATAGTAGTTATATTCTTGTATATAGGGGAAGTATTATAGTAGTTATATTCTTGTATATAGAGGCAGTATTATAGTAGTTATATTCTTGTATATAGGGGCAGTATTATAGTAGTTATATTCTTGTATATAAGGGGCAGTATTATAGTAGTTATATTCTTGTATATAGGGGCAGTATTATAGTAGTTATATTCTTGTATATAGGGGGCAGTATTATAGTAGTTATATTCTTGTATATAGGAGCAGTATTATAGTAATTATATTCTTGTATATAGGGGGCAGTATTATAGTAGTTATATTCTTGTATATAGGGGGCAGTATTATAGTAGTTATATTCTTGTATATAGGGGGCAGTATTATAGTAGTTATATTCTTGTATATAGGGGCAGTATTATAGTAGTTATATTCTTGTATATAGGGGCAGTATTATAGTAGTTATATTCTTGTATATAGGGGGCAGTATTATAGTAGTTATATTCTTGTATATAGGGGGCAGTATTATAGTAGTTATATTCTTGTATATAGGGGGCAGTATTATAGTAGTTATATTCTTGTATATAGGGGCAGTATTATAGTAGTTATATTCCTGTATATAGGGGGCAGTATTATAGTAGTTATATTCTTGTATATAGGGGCAGTATTATAGTAGTTATATTTGTTAGGGATCTGCCAGGTACTACGTCTAGGTATACTCCTGGGATTAATCAATCCACACCTGAGGCCAGACCTGTTCGACTGACACCCTCTCCCACCAACCAGGGTGGCAGGCTCAGGAGTGGGAGAGCCTATCACGGCCTGGTCAGTCGGAGTTAGCTCCGCCCCCTGTCCTTTATTACCTGCCGTGTTCTCCTCCTCAGTGCTTGTAATTCTTCTGGATTCCTGGCCCCACTGCTGCTTGCTCCAGCCTGCTTCTGCCGTGCTTCTGCCTTGCTGCTGTTCTGCTTAACCTGCTTTGCTTTGCCTTCGACTTGCTTCCTCCTCCGTGCTCTCTTGGGTATACTCCACCTTATCCTGGTCCTGACTACTCATTCACCGCTCCGTTTCCTCGCGGCGTTCCGTGGGCTACTGCCCCTTCCCTTGCGTGTTCCCGGTTTGTTTTCCCGTGCACTTAGACAGCGTAGGGACCGCCGCCCAGTTGTACCCCGTCGCCTAGGGCGGGTCGTTGCAAGTAGGCAGGGACAGGGCGGTGGGTAGATTAGGGCTCACTTTCCCTTCACCTCCTTCCTGCCATTACATAATTACAAGCCTCTTACCTAGTCTACCATTTCCCCTACGCTGACGCTATCATGGACCCCCTTGAGACCCTGACCCAGCAGATGCAGGGCCTCTCCCTACAGGTCCAGGCCCTGGCCCAGAGGGTCAACCAGGGTGACGCTGCCATAGTAGTTCCCCTCACCTCACCTCTAGAACCCGACCTCAAGTTACCTGACCGGTTCTCAGGGGACCGTAAGACGTTTCTCTCCTTCCGGGAGAGTTGCAGACTGTATTTCCGCCTTAAACCCCACTCCTCAGGTTCCGAGAACCAGCGGGTGGGTATCATCATATCCCGACTCCAGGAAGGGCCCCAAGAGTGGGCCTTCTCCTTGGCTCCTGACGCCCCTGAACTTTCCTCTGTTGATCGCTTTTTCTCTGCCCTCGGACTCATTTACGACGAGACTGACAGGACTGCTTTAGCCGAGAGTCAGCTGGTGACCTTACGTCAGGGTAGGAGACCGGTTGAGGAGTACTGTTCGGATTTTAGAAAGTGGTGCGTAGCTTCTCGGTGGAACGATCCGGCCCTAAGGTGCCAGTTTAGGTTAGGATTATCTGACGCCCTGAAGGATCTGCTGGTTAGCTACCCCTCTTCTGACTCCCTTGACCAGGTTATGGCCCTAGCAGTACGACTTGACCGACATCTCAGGGAACGTCAGCTTGAACGCTTCAATGTGCTCCCCTCTGACTTTTCTGCGATCCCCCCCGAGGTCCCGTCTCCTCGCCCCTCCACGGAGGACTCGGAGGTACCTATGCAACTCGGGGCCTCCATGTCCCCTCGACAACGTAGGGAGTTTCGCAGAATGAAGGGTCTCTGCTTCTACTGTGGGGATGACAAGCATCTTCTGAACACCTGTCCCAGGCGCAAGAATAAAAAGCCGGAAAACTTCCGCGCCTAAGTGATCATCGGGGAGGTCACTTGGGCGCACAGGTATTTCCCGTTAATGTGAAACGCAATAAAATTTTGCTTCCCTTTCAGGTCTCGTTTGCTGGTCGGTCTGCCACTGGCAGTGCCTTCGTGGATTCTGGCTCATCTGCGAATATCATGTCTGTGGAATTTGCTATGTCTCTAAAAATGCCTTTTATTGATTTGCCTTATCCTATCCCTGTAGTAGGTATCGACTGAACTCCCCTTGCTAATGGTTATTTTACTCAGCATACTCCTGTTTTTGAACTCCTGGTTGGCTCCATGCATTTGGAGCAGTGCTCTGTACTGGTGATGCAGGGATTATCGTCCGATTTGGTTTTAGGCCTTCCCTGGTTGCAGTTGCATAATCCCACGTTTGATTGGAATACTGGGGATCTCACCAAATGGGGTAATGAATGTCTTATGTCATGTCTTTCTGTTAACTCTATTTCTCCCCGGGAGGAGGTAAACACGCTTCCTGAGTTTGTTCAGGACTTCGCCGATGTGTTTTCTAAGGAGGCCTACGAGGTGTTGCCCCCCCATAGAGATTACGATTGCGCCATCGATTTGGTGCCTGGTGCCAAGCTTCCTAAGGGTAGGATATTTAATCTTTCTTGTCCCGAACGTGAAGCTATGAGGGTGTATATCCAAGAATGCCTGGCCAAGGGTTTCATTCGCCCCTCGACTTCTCCTGTAGGTGCTGGCTTCTTCTTCGTGGGGAAGAAGGATGGTGGTCTTAGGCCGTGCATTGATTATCGTAACCTGAATAAGGTCACCGTAAGGAACCAGTACCCACTTCCTTTGATTCCGGATCTTTTTAATCAGGTTCAGGGAGCCCAATGGTTTTCTAAGTTCGATCTACGGGGGGCATATAACCTTATCCGCATCAAAGAGGGGGATGAGTGGAAAACTGCGTTCAACACACCCGAGGGTCATTTCGAATACCTGGTCATGCCCTTTGGGTTGTGTAATGCCCCTGCTGTCTTCCAGAATTTTATTAATGAAATCCTGAGAGATTACCTGGGTAATTTTCTTGTAGTGTACCTTGATGACATACTGGTGTTTTCCAAGGACTGGTCCTCCCACGTGGAGCATGTCAGGAAGGTGCTCCAGGTCCTTCGGGAGAATAATCTGTTTGCTAAGACTGAAAAATGTGTCTTTGGGGTACAGGAGATACCATTTTTAGGGCAAATCCTCACTCCTCATGAATTCCGCATGGACCCTGCCAAGGTTCAGGCTGTGGCGGAATGGGTCCAACCTGCCTCCCTTAAGGCGTTACAGTGTTTTTTAGGGTTCGCCAACTATTACAGGAGATTTATTGCCAACTTCTCGGTCGTCGCTAAGCCTCTTACGGACCTTACCCGCAAGGGTGCTGATGTCCTCCATTGGCCCCCTGAGGCCGTCCAGGCCTTTGAGACCCTCAAGAAGTGCTTTATCTCGGCCCCCGTGCTGATTCAGCCCAACCAAGAGGAGCCATTTATTGTGGAGGTTGACGCATCCGAGGTGGGAGTGGGGGCCGTCTTGTCCCAGGGTACCAGCTCCCTCACCCATCTCCGCCCCTGTGCTTACTTCTCTAGGAAGTTTTCGCCCACGGAGAGTAACTATGATATTGGCAACCGCGAACTTCTAGCCATTAAATGGGCTTTTGAAGAGTGGCGGCACTTCCTGGAGGGGGCCAGACACCAGGTAACGGTCCTTACGGATCACAAGAATCTGGTTTTCCTAGAATCGGCCCGGAGGCTTAATCCTAGACAAGCTCGGTGGGCACTATTCTTTACCAGATTTAATTTATTGGTTACCTATAGGGCTGGGTCCAAGAATATTAAGGCTGATGCCCTGTCACGTAGTTTCATGGCCAATCCTCCTTCAGAGAAAAATCCTGCTTGTATTTTACCCCCTGGTATAATCATTTCTGCCACGGATTCTGATTTAGCTTCTGATATCGCGGCTGATCAGGGTGCAGCTCCCGGGAACGTCCCTGGGGACAAACTGTTTGTTCCCCTGCAATACCGGCTAAGGGTACTCAGGGAAAACCATGACTCCGCTCTATCTGGTCATCCTGGCATCTTGGGCACCAAACACCTCATTACCAGAGACTATTGGTGGCCTGGGTTGCCTAAAGACGTTAGTGCTTATGTCGCCGCTTGTGAGGTTTGCGCTAGGTCCAAAACCCCTAGGTCCCGACCTGCGGGCCTACTACGTTCCTTGCCCATTCCCCAGAGACCTTGGACCCATATCTCCATGGATTTTATCACCGATTTGCCTCCATCTCAGGGCAAGTCGGTGGTGTGGGTGGTAGTAGACCGCTTCAGCAAGATCTGCCACTTTGTGCCCCTTAAGAAGCTACCTAACGCCAAGACGTTAGCTTCTTTATTTGTGAAACACATCCTGCGTCTCCATGGGGCCCCAGTCAATATCGTTTCTGACAGAGGGGTACAATTTGTTTCCTTATTTTGGAGAGCCTTTTGTAAAAAGTTGGAGATTGATCTGTCCTTCTCCTCCGCCTTCCATCCCGAAACTAATGGCCAAACGGAGAGGACTAACCAGTCCCTGGAACAATATTTAAGGTGTTTCATCTCTGACTGTTAATTCGATTGGGTCTCATTCCTTCCCCTTGCTGAATTTTCCCTGAATAACCGGGTCAGTAACTCGTCAGGGGTCTCCCCGTTTTTCTGTAATTTCGGGTTTAACCCAAGGTTCTCCTCCGTTTCCCCTGGTTGTTCCAATAATCCTGAGGTAGAGGATGTTCATCGGGAACTGTGCACTGTCTGGGCCCAGGTTCAGAAGAACCTAGAGGCGTCCCAGAGCGCACAAAAGATTCAGGCGGATAGTAGACGTTCTGCTAACCCCCGGTTTGTCGTCTGGGATTTGGTCTGGTTGTCGTCCAGGAACTTGCGCCTTAAGGTCCCGTCCAGGAAGTTTGCTCCCCGATTTATTGGGCCTTATAAGATCATTGAAGTCCTCAACCCTGTATCCTTCCGTCTGGAGCTGCCCCCATCCTTTCGCATACATGACGTCTTCCATGCCTCCCTCCTTAAACGCTGCTCCCCGTCCTGGTCCCCCTCGAGGAAACCTCCTGTTCCCGTTCTCACCCCTGAGGGGGTGGAATTCGAGGTGGCCAAGATTATGGACAGTAGGATGGTCCAGGGCTCCCTCCAGTACCTTGTCCATTGGAGAGGGTACGGGCCGGAGGAGAGGACTTGGGTACCTGCCCGTGATGTTCATGCTGGGGTATTGATCAGGAGGTTCCACCTTCTCTTCCCTACTAAACCGGGTCCTCTTAGTAAGGGTCCGGTGGCCCCTCATAAAAGGGGGAGTACTGTTAGGGATCTGCCAGGTACTACGTCTAGGTATACTCCTGGGATTAATCAATCCACACCTGAGGCCAGACCTGTTCGACTGACACCCTCTCCCACAAACCAGGGTGGCAGGCTCAGGAGTGGGAGAGCCTATCGCGGCCTGGTCAGTCGGAGTTAGCTCCGCCCCCTGTCCTTTATTACCTGCTGTGTTCTCCTCCTCAGTGCTTGTAATTCTTTTGGATTCCTGGCCCCACTGCTGCTTGCTCCAGCCTGCTTCTGCCTTGCTGCTGTTCTGCTTAACCTGCTTTGCTTTGCCTTCGACTTGCTTCCTCCTCCGTGCTCTCTTGGGTATACTCCACCTTATCCTGGTCCTGACTACTCATTCACCGCTCCGTTTCCTCGCGGCGTTCCGTGGGCTACTGCCCCTTCCCTTGCGTGTTCCCTGTTTGTTTTCCCGTGCACTTAGACAGCGTAGGGACCGCCGCCCAGTTGTACCCCGTCGCCTAGGGCGGGTCGTTGCAAGTAGGCAGGGACAGGGCGGTGGGTAGATTAGGGCTCACTTTCCCTTCACCTCCTTCCTCCCATTACAATATTCCTGTATATAGGGGGCAGTATTATAGTAGTTATATTCTTGTATATAGGAGCAGTATTATAGTAGTTATATTCTTGTATATAGGGGCAGTATTATAGTAGTTATATTCTTGTATATAGGGGCAGTATTATAGTAGTTATATTCTTGTATATAGGGGGCAGTATTATAGTAGTTATATTCTTGTATATAAAAGCAGTATTATAGTAGTTATATTCTTGTATATAGGGGCAGTATTATAGTAGTTATATTCTTGTATATAGGGAGCAGTATTATAGTAGTTATATTCTTGTACATAGGGGGCAGTATTATAGTAGTTATATTCTTGTACATAGGGGGCAGTATTATAGTAGTTAAATTCTTGTACGTAGGGGGCAGTATTATAGTAGTTATATTCTTGTATATAGGCGGCAGTATTATAGTAGTTATATTCTTGTATATAGGCGGCAGTATTATAGTAGTAATATTCTTGTATATAGGGGCAGTATTATAGTAGTTATATTCTTGTATATAGGGGGCAGTATTATAGTCGTTATATTCTTGTATATAGGAGCAGTATTATAGTAGTTATATTCTTGTATATAGGGGGTAGTATTATAGTAGTTATATTCTAGTATATAGGGGGGCAGTATTATAGTAGTTATATTCTTGTATATAGGGAGCAGTATTATAGTAGTTATATTCTTGTATATAGGAGGCAGTATTATAGTAGTTATATTCTTGTATATAGGGGCAGTATTATAGTAGTTATATTCTTGTATATAGGGGCAGTATTATAGTAGTTATATTCTTGTATATAGGAGGCAGTATTATAGTAGTTATATTCTTGTATATAGGGGCAGTATTATAGTAGATATATTCTTGTTTATAGGGGGCAGTATTATAGTAGTTATATTCTTGTATATAGGGGGCAGTATTATAGTAGATATATTCTTGTTTATAGGGGGCAGTATTATAGTAGTTATATTCTTGTATATAGGAGCAGTATTACAGTAGTTATATTCTTGTATATAGGAGTAGTATTATAGTAGTTATATTCTTGTATATAGGGGCAGTATTATAGTAGATATATTCTTGTTTATAGGGGGCAGTATTATAGTAGTTATATTCTTGTATATAGGGGACTGTATTATAGTAGATATATTCTTGTTTATAGGGGGCAGTATTATAGTAGTTATATTCTTGTATATAGGGGCAGTATTATAGTAGATATATTCTTGTTTATAGGGGGCAGTAGTATAGTAGTTATATTCTTGTATATAGGGGACTGTATTATAGTAGTTATATTCTTGTATATAGGGGCAGTATTATAGTAGATATATTCTTGTTTATAGGGGGCAGTATTATCGTAGTTAGTGCTTGTATAATTACGAGATAGTAGTTTTGAACAGTCACTTTCATGAGCCATAGTTATGCTCAGAGCTGTTGTCTCTGTTGGCAGTCAGGACATTTATATAAGAATTGTTTTATATATCCACGTCACAAAGATTATTTACTTTCAGGTCGTTTTTGCAGCAATTTCGGAGTGTTGGTTGCTATAGTGACCATATATATATATATATATATATATTTTCTGTATGATAAATAAGTACCTTTACATGACATTAATGACGTAATTATGGTCTAGATTTAAGGGGAACTTGTTAATATCCTCAGTCCGGGAGTCCATGTCAGAGTAATGGGGTTCAACTGAATTTCTCGGCCTTCCAAAACCCAATTACGCCTCGCAGTTTGGATGTGAGTTTCCCAGAAACAGACGTTTTTTGTCACGCTGAGATTGTGAACCTTCAGGCGCTTCCTGGCGATCGCCGCTCTGTGTTTTTTGTCTATTTCCATGGCTGATTAGCTGCAGCTGCGCCTCTGGAGGGATTTTAGGCCGTCATTTAGTGGAATGGAATTGTCTGTATCGCAAATGTGATTCTGCCCGTGATTTGCAGCCGCAATAACTGTCACCCCCGTGTCTGCCCCCGGAGACCGCGCAGGCCCCGTCATTAGGTGAATTTCTGTTTGTAAAACATACGCGCCCTATTATAGACTCCCTTTGGCTATTTAATAATAAAATCCATTTTATGAAAATATAAAATTGATTTATGTCATTATTGTTTTTTTTCATTCAGCAGAACCTTTCTCCAACGAGGAAGACGAGACGGACTGAATCATTTCATATCCCATATTATCAAACTACATTTAAAAAAAAAAATAATTTATACAAATATTTTTTTTTGGAGGTGGTGGTTTAAAATAAAACATAAAAAAATTACATTTATTAATAAAAAAAGTTGGATGTAAAAAAAAAAAAAAAAAAATTAAATATTTCCATTTTTATTAAATAAAAAAAAAGATTCCAAATATATTTTGTTTTCTCTTAGTGATTTTAGTTTTAAAAAAATTCATATAAAAATAAAAAAATTAACACGTGTAAAAATCTATTTTTTTTCATTATTTAATAAATATATTTTCTTTTTAACCAGTTTTTAAATGGTCAAGTAAACTTTAAAAAAAAGTGGTCCGAATTAATTTCGATTTATTTTTTATTTTTAGGGGTGAGTAGAAATGAAAACAAAAAAAGAAAAAGTTTTTTTTTTTTTTTTTTTTTTTTTTAAGTAAATCTACAGATGTGTCCACTTTCTAACCACATTGTCCTTTTAATAGGCAAAAAAAAAAATATTGAATAAAAATAAATACAAAATATTATTTTTTTTTTAAATGTTTTTTTAAATTATTTCATTTTATTATCGGTTATCTTTTTTAAACAATAAAATATTTTATTTTACTGGGAGGAAAATATGCGCTTTGCTTTTTTTTTTTGTCTTAGGCCTCTTTCTAAATTTCTGTATTTATTTTTTTATTATTATTAGTTATGACCCCATGTCTAATCAATCTTTCTGCCAATCTTTTCCCTTAGAGTCGATTGCCAAATGTATCCCAAGTGCGGAGCGATAATAACGATGGAAAAGACTGACGGGGTGGGGGAGGGAATAGCTGAAAATCCATTATTAGAAATATTGGTCGTGGCGTCCAGTCTGAACATAGGACTTAGAAAAGATGAATTTTTCAATATGCAATAAATCCCTTTAGTCTTGGAGAGAGAACTCGTAATTTAATAGGTTTTGTGAGACTTTAGCCCCGGTAGGGGGGTCAGGACCGCTCTTTAACTCATTAATAGGACGCTCTCCCCAGAACATATCCACTTTATAAGTTCACAAGCAGAAATTGTGAAGTTTCCCATCTGTAGTCCGGGATGTTCGATATTCTGAAGGGGTGGGGGTGTTTCCCCAATTTTAGGGTCACTCTTGGATGACTAGACTGTATAGACAGTATTCAGTAAGCTCCTGAGCTCCCCCTAGTGGTGACTGCAGGCAGATAGTTACATCATAAAATTCTATGTTAATGCAGGGGATTTGGTGCTCTGTATCAGAAAAATGAACCTGTGAACGGCAAATCTATACACCCCAGGACATTGGTCCAGCCAGAAGCTAAGAGACAATGATGAGACTTGTAGTCCGGTAGGAGGAGAGTCAGTTATAAGTTCTTCTTCCTTGGTGACCTGTAGTGATACTTATGTTGTTGACTTTCTACCTATTAAATAACAAGGTGTCTCTTATGTTGCAGACCATTCACGTTGCCATAGTGTGTGCGGGATATAACGCCAGCCGCGATGTGGTCACACTGGTGAAGTCGGTCTTGTTCCACAGGTAAAGTTGTTCTGTCTTATTCTATGGTGGTGGGGTGAAGTATAGACAATGTTATCTCTTCCCATCTGTGGTGTCTCATTGTTATCTCACTCCATGTCTCTATCTCGGTCTCTCCATTTTCTTCTCCCTCACTCTCCTTTTAACACTCTTCTTCCCAAACTCGCTGTCCTTCTCCATCTCCGCTCTCTTTTCTTCCTCTTCTTCCCTCGTTCCTTCTCTTTCCACATCACTGTCTCTCCATCACTGTCTCTCCATCACTGTCTGTCCATCGCTCTCTCTTCATAGCGCACTTGATGGCGCTCTCCATCTCTCTCTCTACCACTCGCTCTCTACCATTCTCCATCGCTCCTTCTCTACCACTCTCCATCGCTCCCTCTTCCCCTCTCCATCGCTCCCTCTCTACCACTCTCCATCGCTCCCTCTCTACCACTCTCCATCGCTCCCTCTCTACCACTCTCCATCGCTCCCTCTCTACCACTCTCCATCGCTCCCTCTCTACCACTCTCCATCGCTCCCTCTCTACCACTCTCCATCGCTCCCCTCTCTACCACTCTCCATCGTCCCCTCTCTCTACCATCTCTCCATTGCCCACTCGCTCCATCGCCCTCTCCATCGCCCTCTTAACCCTGTTACTTTATCTTTGTTGCACTCTCCCTCCCTCTTTCTGCTTTTCCCTCCATCACTCTCTTCTCTCCCCATTCCCTTGAATTTAGCTGAGCTGCAATACCAAACACAGCCACATGGACAAGAGTGGCGCTATTTCTGGGAGGAGAAAACAAAGACGATCCTCTTTCCTAATCTCATACAACCCTCTCTCTGCATCTCCTCCTTTCTGTATTTCATCTCCCTCATCCTTGGTTCCTTTTCCCCTCCCCCTCTCCGCTATTCTTTTACTATTGATCCATATGGGGCCCTAATCCCGACCCTCCGTCAGTGCAGGTCTCTACCAGACATTATTTATAATCTAATGGCTTCGCTAACTCCATACTTGACAATACATATTCTAGATGCACAAGACCTCAACGTAAAGATGGCCGACCCAAGGGAGACGACGACAGCGGGGGAGGGGAAGGTGAACTCCGGCTGAGGAGGGGAGAACATTAGTTAATAAAAAAGGAAACAACTTGGAAGCAATTTCTTTGTTCGACTTAAATGGTATTTTTATTGTAATGTTCTGCGTTCTCCACGTGGGAGGTGCGTCATCTTTCTAACCGCCGCCGCCATGTATCTACCGCGTACTAGGGATTCACGCTAAATATGCCGATCCTGTGTGGAGGAAACTTTTAATCTATCTTTACAATGTGAGATAAATGTTACATTTTAGGCCAATTTCTTCTATTTTCCAAGATGGGACTAAAACCGCGCGGAACAAAGATGAGAAATGTGACATTGGGGTAGAAATAAAACGTAATTGACGTTTGAATTTTTGTTTTAATTTGCAAAGATGGGAAATTATAATTACAGCATATTTACACCGAATTATGGATTATATACCACCGTCCCCTCCCCCCTGGCACACGTGGAGACGGACCACGTGGTGCCCCAGGCCTGGCAGTGAATGATGTTTTTAGATCTTATGACATAATTCTGGCCACCACTAGGGGGAGCTCACTCTATGTGGTTGTATGCAACTAATATTGAACTCAATGGTATCTGTATATCTCTGTACACAGGAAGCTCCCTCTAGTGGTGGCTACAGGTAGTCACTATAATATAGAGTCACAAGCAGAGGTAGCAGTTCAGTGCTGAAGTCTCTCCCATCACATGTCCCATAGCCGTGCCTCTAGCGTAGCACATCACTGACAACATGGGGTTAATGAACCAGCCAACTTGTTGATAAAAAGGATCGGTCACCTCTCCCGTCAGGTCCATTTTAATAAATACTTGTATTCCCCATAAAACAACAGCTCTGGATAAACTTTCCTTTTAACTTTGCATTATTCGGTCCCTCTATTATTCCTCCTAGAAATGTGTGACTTAATTGACAACTGGGTGTTACTATTTCCCTTGTCAAAGGGGCGTGTCCCTACACAGTCTCTCTCTGGCAGCACTAATTGGACAGTGCCTGAGTGTGCAGGGACACACCCAGTTGTCAATATATAAATTTCTAGGAGGAGTAATAGAGGAACGGCACAACATAAAATGTTCCAGAATTCTTATTTAATAAAGAATACAATTCATAACTAAAACAGACATGTCAGGAGAGGGGACAGGTGCTCTTTAAATGTGCAAGTGCTACTATTAGGGAGGAATGAGGATAAAGTCTGTATAATGACCCTCCATTCTCGCTCGGTCTGTAGAAATCATGCAGTACGTAGGGTCCTAGGCAATTCCTCCTGAGTAGACAAAGGAATCCATGAGAGGTGCTAAAATTATATTCAATTATAGGTTTACTGTACAAACTGGTGCAAATCCTAAAAGTGATGTCATCAGAAAATTTTGATGCCATCAGAGCTTTTTTTAGGCAGATTATACAGATGTTGGGGTTGTACAAGGGATACCAAAGCTAAGGTTTATCTTCTCTCCATTGGCTGTGCAGTTGAATATAATCTATTGCTCCCTGTTATCAGCCATTTAAGACTGGTTAGAGGTGGACTGTATATATGTATTCAATGTGATGAATGACAAAGTCCAGAAAATTCTCTGCCCCTATTTCATGTCACATATCTCCAGTGCGGAGAACCTCCATAGGTGTGAATAATATCAGCGGCTCCTCTTATAACGCTCCCGTATTATTATAAGCCGTCTCCTTTAAAGAGGATCGGTCACCTCTCCTGACATGTCTATTTTAGTAAACACTTGTATTCCCCATGAAATATCAATTCTGGAGCATCTTTTCTTAGAACTCTGCATTGTGTCGATCCTCTGTTATACCTCCTAGAAATGTATGAATAAATTGACAACTGGGTGTTACCCTTCCCCTTGTCAAAGGGGCGTGTCCATACATAGTCTCACTCTGTCAGCACTGATTGGACATTGTCAGTCTGTGTAGGGACACACCCCCAACTGGTAACACCCAGTTGTCAATTTATTCATACATTTCTAGGAGGAATAACAGAGGAACGGCACAACGTCGAGATCTAAGAAAATATGTTCCAGAATTGTTATTTCATGGGGAGAGTTGACAGGTCCTCTTTAGGGGTGAGTCGCCCTATAAACTCTCCAAATAGGTGATAAATATACAGTAGATCAGTCCTCCCTGACTGAGGGCTTGGACTTACCCCGAGGGTTCGTCAGATTTCCCAGTGATTTTAATCAGCAATGATTTGTCTCTGATTAATCCCGAGAACAGCAACTCAACTCCTTCACCCGAGTCCCGCAATGGATCCATCCTACGGCACGAGGTCCCTGCGTCCTTGGATTCTCGATGCCTTTGACGTTTCGTTTTTCTCCGCTTTCGTAGGGTTCTTTAACACGGATCTGTAATAAATATGTTAACGCTCGGAAGACCTAATCATGACACTGCCGAGGAAACTGCTTTGTCTAAAAGCTGCTGCCGGGACTGGTGCGGAACACAAAGCCGAGGCTCCGTTCAGATGAAAACTCCTCCGACAATTCAATTGTGGCCTCAGGTTCACTGCGTGAGGGAAACCAGGAGGAATTTCAGGCACAATCCAGGACCCGTCGTTATCCGTAGGGATGTCAGAGGAATAGGGAGCAGCAATCAAGTTCAGATGTACAGATGTAGCCAAGTTTATCTGGACCCTGATATCCTGTATATACTGTGATATCACACAACAAAAGCCATTGAAAAAGTCAGGTTAAAGTTTCTGGTCACTGTGTATTTAATGCGTTAAAAGTCCAGATAAAGATGACTACATCTGTATACAGGACTCCGAGCTCCGGGACGAGCAATGAAATGCAGAAAAATTCACAAAAATATAAAAAGGTGGCTTAAAGGAATTCTCCAGGATCTAGTATAAAAAAAAAAAAAAAGTCTTCTGTCCAAAGGATGGGTCCTCTATAGAGGGCAGGCTATAGAGGCGTGGCTTAAAGGGGGTCGTCTCTAGGTGCGGCGATGAGCGGGTCAGGCTTCTTGACCCTCCTCGGTAATACTCTGCTATCGCCAGGGGAAGCAATAGGATGCCACACATTTTAGAAATGTTTCATAACATGCCGGCCGTTTCAATGAATGACCGTCCATAGAATGCATGGAGGCGGCAGGTCTACCAGTGCCGGAGTCGTTCTAGGATCGGCTGTCTAATCTGGCACATAGAGGGGATCCTGAGCCCTCCTCTATGAAGCCCCTGTTTTGCCTTGCTAATTTCTCTCTACTTGTTCCTCCTATGGATGTGGGCACTCTATTAGACTGTGCCAGGAGAAGCTTAAAGGTGTTGTACAGGCTTCTTTCTGCTCCAAATAGCGCCAAACCTGTCCACGGGTTGTGTCTGGTATTGTAACTCCGCTCCATTGAAGTGAAAGGGTCTGAGCTGCAATACCACACACAACCTGTGGACAAGTGTGGCGCTGTTTTTGAAAGAAAGAAGCCATGTTTTTCTAATCCTGTACAACCCCATTAAATTTGGCACCATGCAACAAGCCAGTCTAGGGGGGGGGATTTTTTTTTTCACTTGCCCCTAATTTCACAATTGTAAAAGGTCTATGGTTTCATCTGCGTATAAATGTGATATGGATGGACATGCCCTTTAAGGGACCTTTCAATATACTCTGTAGCTCTGGGGTCAGAGTTCATCACGGTGCCCAGCGCTTTTAATACCCATTGAATACAACATCCAACGAGCTGATTTACGGCAGCGTCTTGTACCGATACCTGAATGTCCCCATTAGATTCTCTACATGTGTCTGTTCCCTAGAAATCTACACCCTGTGACTCCTGTAACACAATTATGTAAATAGCTGATTAAATACATAATTGCATTAAGAAACTTGACAAAACTGATCGCTACATACTGCAACAATGTCACGAATCCTCCCGGCGCCCATAACTTACAGCTCGCAGGTCGTTCTTTTGTTAACGGACCGCTCCACTAATTCCCCGGAGATGGAATTAGATTTTAATGGATCTCATTTGAATATCGAATGAAAGGATTTGTTCTCCGGAGTGCGCCAGGGGTGACACGTATCTATTAGAGGAAGAGTGCGCCGAGAAAAAAAGCGAGATCTTACTTCATCTACTCGCCGGTTGCGCTTTGTAGTAAAACGAATGTCAATTTTTGTGCCGTCGTGGAGGACACGGAAGACAAGGAACCGTTAAAAAAAAACTAAGACTTGTTTTGCCATAGAGTCCCACATCTACTTCTCACAGCTGGGGGTTTGTTACAATGTATTAGGTCTATTGACAGTGAGCTAAACAGTCTAGAATCCTGTACTGATACATTGTAACAAACTATCAGGACAGGAGAGAGATTGGTGCTCTTTATGTATTTAGCTCACACAGGATTGTGTAGACTGGATGTAAATTGTAGCAAACCCTCAGCTCTGGGAAGTATTAAGTATTTTAAAGGTTTTTCATCAGCATTATCCACTGACAGATCTTGTAGATGGCCAAGAATTGGATCACAATGTGTGTTACAATTTTTCGTTATACAATCATTAAAGGGGTTGTCTGGTTTAGAAAATCCAATATCAAATATCCTATTAGAAAATTGTGAGTTATTTGAGGGGTCCCTCAGGATCCTCATCTATTAGCCAGAGGAGAGCAGCTACAAAAAGCTTCTCTTGCTCTGGAGAACTCAACACATCCACCCATTACAATGACAGCTCATTCATTTCAATGGGCACCATGTAATGCTTCATTTCTCCTGTGGTGGCACTGCAGAGCAATTGAACACTTGCTTTCAGGTTTCCTGAAGATCACAGCTGATCACTGGTGGCCTTAGTAGGGAATCATTATTTTTGGGGGACTCTTAACAAAAATGGATGGTACACAGGGTACTTACTACCTCTTTATTAACCCCTTTAAGGGAATCAAGAAGATCTTTAAAGGGTTTTCCTCATAAATAACTTTCATGCTATAAAAGTGTGATCAATGGTGATCGGTCATCGTCTAACGATCCTAAGAATTAGGTCGTCCCTGATCCTCATCGTTGATGGAAAGGTGGCATTATGTGTGCGGTCCGTCTCCATGATGTGAATGGTAGGAAGATATTTGTAGGAAGACCCCTTTGTGCCAATTGCTCTTGGCAACTTTGGGAACCCCTATCCTGGGAAGATGGTGGCCAGACCAATAACTGGTGCCAGAAGATAAGAGATGAGACCTAGGACAGGACCTGCTGGTGACCAGGGCTTAGAAGTAATCTCTGCCAATTAACTAGTTGGGTGGTGAACGGAGCTTAGGAGGCTTCATCTGGCCCATCACGCCATGGCACCTGTAATCAGCCCTTGCCCTCCAGTTACAATAGACATTGACGTTTCGCTCTTGTCGTTTGCAGGAGGAACCCACTACACTTCCACCTCATCGCAGACTCTATTGCCAAGCAGATCTTGGCCACGCTTTTCGAGACCTGGATGGTTCCTGCGGTACGTGTGGATTTTTATGATGCTGATGAATTGAAGGTAAGAAATAAAACTTCACAACTCGCAATGAGCAATCAAAATAAATGTTCTGCCCTCCAGTTATGACCATGGATGCCGCTCTTCACATGGAAATCATCCTATAGATTGAGGGTTCGATAAAAATGTTCCCTCTAGATATGGTATAGTGCCAGCATCGGGCAAACCTGGGTGGATGCCAGGGCCTACTGAGCCTTGGGGGCACCATGGATATCTGGGTAAACATGCTTGTCATGATAAAGTTGGAGGAGACCGAGGACTCGTCGTTACTGTTGTCCAACGGCACAGATACTCGGGGAGTTGACCTTAGTAATATGGGTGGCAATTTGATTTCCATCCTTATTAGAAGTCCACTTGTAGCCTTGGCCACCACCAGGGCCGCCATCTTGCTGCCAATGGAGATGCCCACCGATTTCCCCAATCTTCATACTCCATCTAAGTACCTGACTGTCTTCAGCATTCAGGCTCTCTCATGAAGACAACTACCCCATTATTCGACCCAGGGACCCATGAACCGGTCCATAGGTCCGGCTCCTGGACCCATGAACCGTTCCGGATGGACCGGCTCTACCAGAGTGGGTGATGTTCTTACCTAGCTGCTCTCCGCTCCGGCTCATAGAGGGGGGCCCGAGCCGAGTACCCCTCCATAACGTCCATATAGACAGGGGTCGTCTTTATGAAACAAGTCGCATATTTACGGGAGGTCTTCTGTTGTCCGGCATTGGGTCACTGGCCAAGCAGGGACGACCTCGAAGGGTAGAGCTGGATGATGACTTCAGTAGTGCGACCTCTGTCTTAAGAATCATCAAGACTGAAGTCAATGGAACTCGAACCTCGAGAAAGTCATATCTTTCCGGGACAGGCGGGATACGACCCGAGTCATCATATAGTCCTTGCCTAAAATAATACCAATATGCGCCGAGCAGTGAGGGACTTGCAGAAGAATAAGGCGGGGGTGTGGTTTTCAGACGGTCTGTTCATCCTGATCTTTCCGGTTATGAATATAATACTAGAATTACAGTGAAGACTGACACATAGGCAGAGCATTAGAAAAAAAGAAGCGTAGTATATTGTACATAGCACTGCAGGTTCATAGGCCATTCACAGTCTGTAAAAACACAATCTGGATGTATTTGGGGGACGGGTTTTACCTTTACATTTTGACGCAAATTTAAAAATCCAATTGATTAGAATCGATTCAACGGCTGCTGATTGTCTAGAGGGTGACGTTGTCCTGGCGCCGCCTCTCGGAGGGGTAACATGACCCCGGTCTGAGTCAGCTCTTGAGATGAGATTGATGAATCACCCGGCTGTGCCCGTCATCTCTCTACGTTTCCATTCACGTCTAATCACTGCCACTTGTATCCAACCTCCACTCCAAACCTCATCATCTCCAGTCTATAGAGAAGACGGCAGGCATGGAAGAAGGAGGGCGGCCGGCAGTAACCCCATAATGGCAGCATTCAGGATAAGGCTTAGTTCACACCTCGTTTTTACTGTACGTCGGACGTGCACCACCACGACATTGATTTCTATGGTGTCGTTTGTGTTTACGTTTTGTGTGTTTATGTTCTGTCCTTTTTTTTTTCCACGTCCTGAAAATTCTAGTCTACTACGCTTTTCAGAACTTTTCCAAAACGTATAAGTTTTTATCCGTAATGGCGACGTATAAAATTTAAAACCCTGAGTTTGCATACGTAAACTGTATATACGTTTTTGTCGCCTTATATGGGAAATCTTGTTTACAAAGTTTGATTTAGCTGAAGAACAAAAAACGTATACGCCGTATACTACAAAAATAACGTAAGCGTATGTTACGAATGCATAGGTTTTTGTAACTTTAAAAACGTGTACGTCGTCGTGTACCACAAACGTGTTCATAAAACGAGATGTGGACTGAGCCTAAGACAGATTACCGGAAAGGCATGTACTAAATTCCCACTACCTCTATAATACATCCACCCTCTAACGACTTTAACACACGCACCCCTATACAACAATTACACCTTTACTCCCGTTACTAAAAGGCAACCAATCCACCGTCACCAAACAAACATCCCCTATAACTGGAACACAACCACCCCCTAACACTAAAAGACACTACACTACCTCTATAGTACAGACACCCTCTTACCACTTTAACACATTTACTTCTATACTACAATTACACATTCACTGCTGTACCACTAAAAGGCAACCAATTTACCGGTATAACACAAACATCCCCCCAGGACTGTAACACAGCCACCCCCCTAAGGGTATGTTCACAGTGTGTTTTCGGATGTTTTTCGGGCCGTAAATGGGCGAAAAATCGGAAGCAGAACGCCTCCAAACATCTGCCCATTGAAATCAATGGGAAAAACGGCGTTCTGTTCCGATGGGCCGTTTTCTTACGCGGCCGTTTTGAAAAACAGCCGCGTAAAAATACGGCCGCGAAGAAGTGCAGGACACTTCTTGGGACGTTTTTGGAGCTGTTTTTCATAGACTATGGAAAAAAGCTCCAAAAACGGCCGTAAAAAACGCAGCGAAAAACGCTGAGTGGCTTAAAAAATGTCTGAAAATCAGGAGCTGTTTTCCCTTGAAAACAGCTCCGTATTTTCAGACGTTTTTAGTCTAGAGAAATAGGGGACAGAAGGTAGGATCCAGCGCTGTAGTGTAGATAAAATGGAAACAGCGTTTCCAAGTTTAATGTCTTAGGTTAAAATGGAAGATCCAGTGGTATAGGTCCAGGGTGTAGATATCGTGGGAAGAGGGTATCCTCTCTTGCCTACGCGTTTCGGGCGTCACTGCGTCCTTAGACTTGGCTGTTTTTAGTCTAGTGTGTGAACATACCCTAAGTGGGTGTTTTTTTTACAGTGCTACTTACCCAGAATTCCCTGTTTCTTCCTCCAGTCCGGCCTCCCAGGATGACGTTTCAGCCCATGTGACCGCTGCAGCCAATCACAGGCCAATCACAGGCTGCAGCGGTCACATGGACTGCCGCTTCATCCAGGGAGGTCGGGCTGGATGTCGAAAGAGGGACGCGTCACCAAGACAACGGCCGGTAAGTATGAAATTCTTTTACTTTTACCTCGGAAAGGGCTGCCCCTTCTCTCTATCCTGCACTGATAGAGGGAAGGGGCTGCCGATTAGTGCAGTGTAATTTTGCAGCGAAAACGTGCCCGTAAATATGGGTGGAATGCTGGTGACACCGGACCCGTATTTACGGGAGGGAAAAAATACGTTTGTGTGCATGAGGCCTCATATTGTGATCGTAAGTCACTGTCCAGGGTGCTGAAACAGTTACTGCCGAACAGTTAACTCTTTCAGCACCCTGGACAGTCCTGACGTCGCCTAGCAACGCTCCCGTAATTACGGGTGCACACACGTAGTCACACGTAATTACGGGAGCCCCATAGACTTCTATGGGCCTGCCCGTGCCCTAATAACGGCCTAAAATAGGACATGTTCTATATTTTTCAACGGGCAAGCATACGGGGAGGTACCCGTGGCCAATAGAAGTCTATGGGCCCGTAATTACGGGCGTTTTTACATTCGTGTGCATAGGGCCTAACTCTATAGTACATCCACCCTCTAACGACTTTAACACACCCACCCTTATACAACAATTTCATACTTACGCCCCTATTACAAAAAAGGCAACCCATCTACCGGTATAACACAAACATCCCCCTACGACTAACACAACCACCCCCCTAACACTAAAAGACACTACACTACCTCTATATTAGACACCCTCTAACCACTTTAACACATTCACTTTACTACAATTAGACATTCACTCCCTTCTTACTATAAGGAAACTCATCTACCGTTACAAAACAAACATCCCCCTACGACTGTTACACAACCACCCCCCTAACACTGTAATAAATCCACCCCACTACCGCTAAAATACATCCACCCTCTAACCACTTTAATACATCCACACCTAAACCACATTCACTCCCCTACCACTTTAAGACAACCCATTCTTAACCACTCTATCACAACCACTATACACCTCTACCCATCTACCATTATAACACAAACACCCCTCTACGACTGTAACACAACCCGTCCTCTACCACATCACACAATAACTCACCACTGCTATAACATGACCCATCCTCTACCACAACCACCCACCATCACCCTAACAAAAAAATGTTTTACAGCCCTAACCATACCACCCACTTTTATATAACACAACCTTCAACCAACACTCACACAACCACAACTATATCACAGCCGCCCCCCAAAAAAACAACCCACCAACATCCAACACAACCACCTTCCAGAACTTTAGGGCCTTGTTCACATGAACGTGCCCGTGTGAATAAGGCCTAACACCAAGGCTTTCGACTACTAACACATTCACTCCACACCATTAATAAAAGACATCCACCAACTAACATTATAACACAGCCCCCCGCACCAATATGTTGTATCACGTACTAATAACCCTATTATTTCAGACCTGAAATACAACCCCAACACAAACACTCCCTACACCTAAGATAAGCACCCTATAGACGGGGACGGGGTCCCCTATTTGGACCCTCATCTATTAGCCAGAGTAGAACGGCTACAGAGACAGTCTCTGGGTAGAGCGTCAACGGGAACTGTGTAATACTTCATGCCTCCTGTGGTGGCGCTGTAGGTGAATTGAACACTTGCTGCCAGGTTCACAGATTACAGCTGATCATTAGGGATCTCTCCACAGCACAGTGTCAAACTGGGGTTACTAGGGCCCACCAGAGGAGATGAGTGCCCCCCACCATCTATACAGAGCACGCCCATTTTTTATTGCATCATAACACACAAAGGACATATTAATAAGATTTAATAGGTTATTTGTAAGCCTAACCCTAAAGAAATAGACCCTAGTAGAATGTGATTGGCTCCTCCAAATGGGATGGTCTTCTGCTGGACCTTTGTGTCAGAACCTGGGCCTACCGGGACTTATTGAAATTTGCAGGAAAGTGGGCGTTCTCAGGATGTTGTGTGGGCGTTCCTGGTTGGATCGGGGGTGGGGCTTAAAGTATGCCACGAATCGGGATGCAAATGTTGGGAAGTATGGTGAACGATCCTCCGATACTCAGACCATGCCACACCAGGTCACCCTGTGATCATTTTTAACAAGAAAGGGATGACCCAAAGTGAACAACCCCTTTAAGCAACTATCTTACAATGCTATATATTCCACTGCATTGGGTGAACCCTTTATAAGTGCCATCCGGCCGTAACCCTAGATGCCATAGAGCCATGCCAACATTATGTGGCCCAATGTGCGGCATCCAGGATCCGGTAGAGAAGTCTATGAGCTCTATTTAAATAAATGGGACCAGATCATTTTACGTTACATGGAAGAACCAAGTGAAACGCAGATGGCATGGACGCCAGACAACGGCCAAAAGCTGAAGAGAAGACAACAGTGCCCACAGCCCAGAGCCCATTGTCTTGCGTAGCAGGACGACAACAGGACTCGCAACGCTTGCCACCTAATTATAAGAAATCATGCCTATCATGACATCCCACAAGCATAATGAGTGCCCAGGGCATGGTGCCATCAGCTTGGTATACGGGCATTGAAACACATGCCCAGATGTACTCCAGGCAAAGCAGGTGCAGTTTTAGAATCCCCTAAATCTGAAGTGTTTGTGCAGATCTAAAGGACAAATCTTAAGGTTACAGCGCTCGCTGCACATTTATTAACATGACAGTACGTCCTGTTCTACCAGTAAAGTCAATATTTCATTCACTGCAGGGAAGTTTCATGCCCTCCTTGCCCTGACTTCCATAACACATGAATAGAATGTCAGAAATGCAGTGAAGACTGACACACAAGTAGTGCAATAGAAGGGAACTCCATAACAGTTGCCATTTGTGGTTGATAAGCCCCAAATTCTTAGACTTACCTTGAAGAAACACTCCAGGAAAACTGATACAATGTGTTATGCCCAGTGCAGGCCCAAAGGGGGTGCAAGACGTCAATCTTTGGTCCTTTTGAATCCCCGTGTCACGGAGTCGACCATTCAGGATTTTAATCTATCAACCTCACTAAAGAGTAGTTATAAAAAGTGTCTATCACTCTGGAGGACCCGGCATTGTACAAAAAGCCCATTGATTTCAATGAGAACTGTGTAATACTTCATTTCCTCTGTGGCGGCGCTGTAGGGAAATTGAACACTTACTGCCAGGTTTTCCCACAGATCACAGCTGATCGCTGGTTATACAAAGAACAGGACACCCTGTGATCAGTTTATTGTCAGCAAATTCTTCTAAGAAAAAGGGAATGTCCAAAGAGGACAAGCGCTTTATCCCCTTCCACCCCTGTAATATTACGTCACGGTCAGAGGGTCCTTTGCGCGAACCGCCGTACTATTACGGCACGGTGATGGGGTGGGCCTAATGGCTCCCCGAGTCTTTATTGTACGAAAGCCTGGGCCTAAAAGGCTGCATGTCAGTATACAGGAATATTGCAATGTATTATAGAAGCGACCAGGTTATCGCTCAGTCAAGTCCCATAGCGGGACTAACAAAAGTTCCCAAAAAAGTTCCATTCAATTTTTTATAAAAATAAGAAAAAAATCACCCAAAAAATGCTTTTATCGTCTGAAAAATGCAACATTTTTTTAAAAACGACCCATTTTTGGCTTTACCGCCTCCGTGTCGACCCATACTATAAAATGAAAACGTTATTTAGCCCTTACTGTGAACACCCTAAAAAAACAAACTATAAAACAAAGGCAGAATTGATGTTTTTGGTCATCTCGTCTCCCCAAAAAAATAAATAATAATTTTCAAAAAGTTGTAATGGTGCCCCATAAAAAAAAAAACACAACTTCTCCCGAAAAACTAAAAAAACGCACATATGGAGACGGAACAATATAAAAAGGTTTGGCTTTCGAAATGTTAAAAAAATAAAAATAATTGCTGCGTCCTTAAGGGGTTAAGTGTCTTTTTAAAAATTTCATAAAAGTCCCAATATTATCATTAAAGGAACACTCCATACAATACTCATACTCTGTTAGTCCTAGTGATAGAAGTCATGCTCCGCCCCCTCAGGATCTGCACGAGTTACAGAGAGTATTAGTGTTGCCTGGAGTGTTCCTTTAAGAAAAACTGGTAACCCCATCCTTTATAAGGGACTGGTATAATGAGGTACATGGCGCCTCGTGACTCCCGGAAGGTGACTACAGACTGGATATCCCTTCAGCCTATACCTGGTCATTGACTTTTACCGCACGGTAAACCAGGTTAAATGCAGCGAAATGACTCTCCGTAGTCGTTAGATTCAATCAGCGGCCATGTTTACCCATAAATCCCGGCACTTCGTTAGTATGAGCTGCAGAATGCACATGAACTCTCGGCTTAATTTAATTAAAGCATTAAGGTGAAGTCATAATGACAAATTGAGAGCCGTCA
Organism: Rhinoderma darwinii; assembly: GCF_050947455.1. Lineage (NCBI taxonomy): Eukaryota > Metazoa > Chordata > Amphibia > Anura > Rhinodermatidae > Rhinoderma > Rhinoderma darwinii. The sequence continues at coordinate 8,332,497 of NC_134689.1, read as the reverse complement.
GGCATGAAAAGCCTTTCCCGTCTTCCCGGCTCTGCTGTTCCGGCCGCTGTTCACCTCGATCACTGGAAGGCTCAAAAACAGAACTATAAAATAAATCCTGGGGGGCACTGGATTGTGATCGCAATAGTGACCCTATACTGTATGTTCAGTCCAGGGTACTGTCACTTTAAGGGAAATGAGAGACGTAGGGCTAGTGAGGAAAGGGTTAAATAAAACCTGGAGATTGATCCATCATCTCTGTTTGCTGTCAGAGAATGGAAACATTTTTGTGTCCATTGATAATCTGAACAGAACGAGTCCTGCTCACACAGCTGAGGGTTTGTTAAAATGTATTAGTGAGCTAGACCTGACAGGAAAGATAAATCTCGATTTTGGACTGAATGACTTTTTGCTTTTTAGTCTGCGACATTTTGAGCTGCATTCAAATTTATTCTAGATTCCACCGCAAATCTGTCAGCACGGTGCTGACAGACACACCCCATTAGGGATCATATAATGAATTGCAATCTAAGGGTATGTGCACACACACTAATTACGTCCGTAATTGACGGACGTATTTTGGCCGCAAGTCCCGGACCGAACACAGTGCAGGGAGCCGGGCTCCTAGCATCATAGTTATATACGATGCTAGGAGTCCCTGCCTCTCTGCAGGACAACTGTCCCGTACTGTAATCATGTTTTCAGTACGGGACAGTAGTTCCACGGAGAGGCAGGGACTCCTAGCATCGTACATAAGTATGATGCTAGGAGCCCGGCTCCCTGCAGTGTGTTCGGTCCGGGACTTGCGGCCGAAATACGTCCGTCAATTACGGACGTAATTAGTGTGTGTGCACATACCCTAATACACAGCACGGTTTGTGTCTGGTGTAAGTGTTTTATTTCTGACTCAACAGCACAGCCAAGTATGTTCTACATGAGATGTGAGCTACAACCTGAGAGCTAACAGGAAAGCAGCATCAATTTGAGTCCAGCTCTGTAGTATAAGATATACTCAGTCTAACTCAAGATACATACAAAATAAGTAAAGGAAAGAATCTCTAAAGATAAACAATGTAATGTATGTACACAGTGACTCCACAGCAGAATAGGGAGTGCAGCTCTGGAGTATAATACAGGATGTAACTCAGGATCAGTACAGGATAAGTAATGTATGTACACAGTGACTCCACAGCAGAATAGTGAGTGCAGCTCTGGAGTATAATACAGGATATAACTCAGGATGAGTACAGGATAAGTAATGTAATGTATGTACACAGTGACTCCACCAGCAGAATAGTGAGTGCAGCTCTGGAGTATAATACAGGATGTAACTCAGGATCAGTACAGGATAAGTAATGTAATGTATGTACACAGTGACTCCACCAGCAGAATAGTGAGTACAGCTCTGGAGTATAATACAGGATGTAACTCAGGATCAGTACAGGATAAGTAATGTATGTACACAGTGACTGCACCAGCAGAATAGTGAGTGCAGCTCTGGAGTATAATACAGGATGTAACTCAAGATCAGTACAGGATAAGTAATGTAATGTATGTACACAGTGACTCCACCAGCAGAATAGTGAGTGCAGCTCTGGAGTATAATACAGGATGTAACTCCGGATCAGTACAGGATAAGTAATGTAATGTATGTACACCGTGACTCCACCAGCAGAATAGTGAGTGCAGCTCTGGAGTATAATACAGGATGTAACTCAGGATCACTACAGGATAAGTAATGTAATGTATGTACACAGTGGCTCCACCAGCAGAATAGTGAGTGCAGCTCTGGAGTATAATGCAGGATGTAACTCAGGATCAGTACAGGATAAGTAATGTAATGTATGTACACAGTGACTCCACCAGCAGAATAGTGAGTGCAGCTCTGGAGTATAATACAGGATATAACTCAGGATCAGTACAGGATAAGTAATGTAATGTATGTACACAGTGACTCCACCAGCAGAATAGTGAGTGCAGCTCTGGAGTATAATACAGGATGTAACTCAGGATCAGTAATGTAATGTATGTACACAGTGACTGAACTTTGATCAGAGGTTAATATGTAGGGGGCCCTGGGTATATGAGGGAGTCTACAGGTAGATATAAGAGGTCTTCTGTTGTTGATGGGGTTAAGCGGTTTAGTAGGGAGCAGCTGGGGATGACTTGCACCACATGAAGCTTCTCAGACGAGTATCAGCTTTGTATCCGGGATTATCTCCCCGGCCGGTGTTACGGAGCAGAGATTACAGGCCTGGTGCCGGTGTTAATATCGGGATGATACCTGTTCTGTAAGAGGCTTCTGAGCCGGATCTCCCATGAAGGTGATTGTGTCGTCGCCGCCGCCGCCTCTTCCTGACGTCCAGCAGCTTCTGTCCTGCGAACCTTCAGCGCTTACCTAAATACTCGCAGCCCCTCAGCTTATTAGTCTCATTTGCATAAGCAAATTAGGCTGCATTGTTCTTGTGCAACATTGAATTTATCCTAATTAGACTGGGGACGTGCGGTGTCCCTAATTATTAACAGTGGGTTGGACGCTCAGTCCTCGTTCCATCAGGGCGGCCTTCCCTGTGTTGCTACATTAACCTTTTGCAGTAATACAGCGGTGGAGGAGTCACATGGAAAGTTCATTTTGGAAAAGTAGATGAAGGACAAATGGAGGTCTAGATCAGAGCAGCCAATCAGAGTTCAGCTGGCAGATTTTTCATGCGCAGAAGTAGCACCAGCAGAGGGCGCTAGAGGAAGTGATTCAGAGGTTGCAGCGGCTTTGTCTAATATGAGGACGCTTTAACTACTGTGGGGGCACTACAACTATGATGGGGGCAGTATGTGATAGCTGTAAATATTGTGGGGGCACTTTTGTGGCTGGGGCTCTAGGGGGCCATTGTAACTACTGTGGGGACACTACAACTATGATGGGGGCAGTATGTGATAGCTGTAAATATTGTGGGGGCACTTTTGTGTACCCTAACTACTCTGAGGCTCTAGGGGGCCATTGTAACTACTGTGGGCACCCTACAAGTATGGTGAGGATAATATGGTGGCATTGTAACTACTGTAGAAGCACTATGGTTTGATATAACTACTGTGGGGGCACTAGGAGGGCATTATAACTATTATGTGGATATTCCAACTGTGGTGGAAACAATATGAAGGTACTGTAACTATTGTGGAGGCACTATGGTTAGCCATAATTACTATGGGATACTACAACTATGATGAGGGCAGTATATGACAGCTGTAACTACTATGGGGGCACTATTGGACATTGTAACTATTGTGGGGCACCATAGGAGCATTGTAACGACTTTTGGGATACTACAACTATTATGGGGGCAGAATATTGGACCTGTAACTACTGTGAGGGTACTATGGGGAACTGTAACTTCTGTGGGGATACTAAAAGTATGGTGGGGACAATATCGGGGCCCTGTAACTACTGCAGAGGCACTATAGTCAGATTATGGGGGAGCTGGTGTAGCATTTTTACTACTGTGGGGATGTAACAACTATAGTGGAAACAATATGGAGGCACTGTAACTACTGTAGGAGCACTGGGGGGGCATTGTAACTACTATGGGGATAATACAGCTATAGTGGAATGAATATGGGGGCACTGTAACTACTATAGAAGCACTATCGTTATCGCTAAATACTGTGGGAGCACTAGGGGCACTGTAACTACTGTGGGGATACTAAGGTTTGCAATAACTACTGTGGGAGCAATAGGGGGGCATTGTAGCTACTGTGGGGATACTACTTATATTGTAGGCTAATATGTCGGCCCTAAAGTACTGTGGAAGCACTAGGCAGATACTATGACTATGGTGGGTGTAAGGTGGAGAACCTGTAACTACTGCGGGGGCACTATAGGAAATTGTAGCTACCGAGGAGACTCAAGGGGGTCATTGTAACTACTGTGGGGGAACTACTATGGTGGGTGTAAGATGGAGAACATGTAACTACTGTGGGTGCATTATAGGGAACTGTAGCTACCATGAAGACAGGGGGTTATTGTAACTACTGTGGGGATACTATGACTATGGTGGTGAAAATATGGATGTCCTGTAACTATTGTGGGGGCAATATGGGGGCCTCGTGAGTGCTCTGGGGGCACTATGGCTAGCTATAACTACTGTGGGGGCACCAGGATCATAGAACATGTCATACTTAGTGCTGCCCTCTAGTGGACATTCATATGAACAGCATGGAGCTGTGGTTTTTGCTGGAAGCTCCACTTGACAGATTGAATACGTAAGATACGACGACAGCTCAGTTATATCTGCAATTAAACATAACAGTCGCAACGGAAAAACATCTTTATGGCTTTCTAACTACGGGTTATAAAATAAAAGCGCCCCGCTGAAGACCCGGCTGTAAATGATGGCGCCTCTCGCAGTGAAAGGGTTCAGTGCTGTTGGCATACAGTCCCGGAGTTTAGGGCATGGTTGTAACAAGCGCCCTTACAAGTGCTGCATACACATCCGCTCTTCTGGCTCGATGCTTCGCGGCTTTTCTTCAGCAATTAATACTCTTGGAACACAAATCATTTGCTAGAACGGCCTCAGTGCTGCGGAATTATCCAGCGGGGGCTCTACTGGAAGCTTCCATGGGTCCCGACGTCTCCGATGACAAGCGATACCTCGTTGTAACATGTTCTGCATAAAAAAATGTTACCAACCAGATGAATGCAGATCCCCCCTGAAGTTGTGGTACAGAATGATATCAGGGTGCCCTGGTGCCAGTTTTCACACTCTCATCTGTTGGCACTACGCACAAACCAATTAAGCTCCTGCTTGGGGTTAGGCAGCTTTGCCAAGAATTTTGCAATATATATATATATATATATTTTTTTTTTGCTGTATTAATACATCATTGTTAACGAGATCATGAAATTATGTCCTGTGTAATTTATAGACTGCATGGCATTCATGCCGTAGAGGGCGCCGAGAAGGTTTCTATAGGGCCTGGTGGGAGCTCAGTTTGGCATATTTTTCAAAGATCTTATGAACTTGCTCAAGGAGCCCCTTTACATTGAGTGAGGGACCGGCTGAGGGTTATGCCAATCGTGATGTAAACACGCACCCCCCTTTTAGGCAATATGTGGCACCTCCCACTTGCCTTAGGGTAGGCAATATGTGGTGGTAGATACCAGCACTTTCCTTAGGGTAAGCAATATGTGGTGGCAGACACCAGCACCTCCCCCTTGCCTTAGGGTAAGCAATATGTGGTGGCAGGTACCAGCACCTCCCCCTTGCCTTAGGGTAAGCAATATGTGGTGGCAGGTTCCAGCACATCCCCTTTTCCTTAGGGTAGGCAGTATATGGTGGCTGGTACCAGCACTTCCCTTAGGGTAAGCAATATGTGGTGGCAGGTAGTACCACCTCACCCTTGCCTTAGGTCAAGCAATATGTGGCAGCAGGTACCAGCACCTCCCTCTTGTTTTAGAGTAGGCAACGTGTGGTGGCAGAAACCAGCACCTCCCCCTTGCCTTAGGGTAGGCAATATGTGGTGGTAGGTACCAGCACCTCCCTTAGGGTAAGCAATATGTGGTGGCAGGTACCAGCACCTCTCCCTTGTCTTAGGTCAAGCAATATGTGGTAGCAGGTACCAGCACCTCCCTCTTGTCTCAGAGTAGGCAATGTGTGCGGGCAAAATCTAGCACCTCCCACTTGCCTTAGGGTAGGCAATATGTGGTGGCAGGTACCAGCATCTCCCCCTTGCCTTAGGTGAAGAAATATGTGGTGGCAGGTATCAGCACCTTCCCCTTGCCTTAGGGTAGGCAACGTATGGTGGCCTTAGAATAGGAAATATGTGGTGGCAGGTACCAGCCAGGATCCATGTGGGCTGTCATGTGGGTGTTTCTATCTTAGTGTGGGACTGTCTTTCTTAAACCATAAAGATACATGTAGGTTTAGAAGTCACCGTTGTATTACTAGTAACATATGCATGCAGGGAGGAGAGGGGGCAGAGAATGGACTAAGGAATAGTCTGTGTGTACTTGTAGACTGATAGGTGACTGGGTGACCAAAGACAGATCTCCATAGCCTCAAAAATGGCTGAAAATGGTTGCAACTTCCTGTCACCAGCTTCCAGCCTCTGAAGCACAAACTGCTGCTCTTAACAAGTAAAACACTGTGCAGACTAACAAATAGCCCACTGCTTGCACCCCTACCTCAGTAGGTAGACTGGAGCATGATCGCCCTGGGTCCCGAAGCCCAGCGGGCCCTGGCATCTGCCCTGGTTTGCCTGGACCCGACACTATCCCAGATTGGGGGTGCCCGTGGCATTCTAAGTAAACACATTCTACGCTTGTCAAGTCAAGGGTGGGGTAGACAGACGTCCCTGTCACCTGTGGGCCCACATACAAATGGAGTTGCCCCTTTAATAATAATTACAGGAGCCAACCGGCCGATTTGTCTTCCTCCTACGTTCAGCATCTGACCTCCATAGAATCGAATTATAAAGCTCTTTAAGTGCCTCCAGTGACTGGATATTAGTCATCAGAGCCCACGTCACCCATTACAATGCCACCCTCTGCCAAGGCGGCCTGATGATAATACATATCCATATAGCCCCAGAGGCCGAAGCCCCATATAGCAGTACCCCAAGACTAAAATGGAAAGTATGGGCGTAAAATATCATCCATGTGCTATTTTCTTCCCCCTGGACGGGCAGGCGGTGCGGGGTTCTCCAGGGGCCGATGTGGAGGGGATAATATGATAATGTTTCGCTTGATGTGACTGTAATATATATTTATGATGCTGCCACTTGTATCGAGACCGTCCCTTGATCTTGATTATTTGCTCTGGACTGGCTCCTGAATGATTTTCTCAGGCTGAGGTGTCTCAAGACGAATGCAAATATTAGACAAAAAGTAACGGGGATTATTTACAAAAAGAAAAACCAAAAATATGTCGGCCCATCTAATGGGATTCTCTCCGTCATGACGTCATATTACAGGGCGAGCAAAGAGTCAAGAACCATCTGAACCAAGACCCCAAGAAATAACACAGTAAAACCTTCACGGCAATGTAGTCTCATTGGGGCCTCTAGATGGTAAAGGTCTCGGGGGCACTGCCCTTTTTGCCCCGATCTTTAAGACGTCTTATGTAAGACTGATGTGATTATTAAGGGCTCGTGTCTGTCGTTTCTCTACAGTCGGAAGTTTCATGGATTCCAAACAAGCATTACTCAGGAATATATGGACTCATGAAGCTGGTACTGACCAAGACCCTCCCTGCCAGCCTGGAGCGGGTCATCGTCCTAGACACCGATATCACCTTTGCCACAGATATTGCCGAGCTGTGGGCTGTTTTCCACAAGTTCAAAGGTCAGAATTCAGTTTATCAAATTAATTAATGTATTATCTATCTATCTATCTATCTATCTATCTATCTATCTATCTATCTATCTATCTATCTATCTATCTATCTCATATCTATCTATCTATCTATCTATCTATCTATCTATCTATCTATCTATCTATCTATCTATCTATCTATCTATCTATCTATCTATCTCATATCTATCTATCTATCTATCTATCTATCTATCTATCTATCTATCTATCTATCTATCTATCTATCTATCTATCTATCTATCTATCTATCTACAGCTGGCACTAGATGTTTGAGCTGGAGTTGTTCTCTAGACTAGATTTTTCCGTCCGACTGTTAGATGATAAAATCTCATCCTCCCCCAGAGAACAGCTTTCCTCTGCTCCAGAGTGTGGTGGTGGTGGCTTTACACCACTTCGGCTGACACCTGGCATTGTGTATGGGGTCTATGGATTGTGTCCCTTTTGTAATGACCAGTTCCTCTGCTGATATTACTTATAGTGTAAGAAATGAGTATAATGACTGGAGATAATTTGTGCACCCTACACATTTCACTACCCGGCCATCCTGCCCTGTGAGGTGGGGGGGGGGGGGCATCACTTTTGGGCTGAGTGGTTGCTTTCGAGGCTGCCGTTCTTCTAATGTTTGTCTATGGGGATTGCGTGGTTCTATGCCGGGCTGTACGGCCTTTTACTAATGTAATGTGGTGATTATCCAGTCTGGGGCAGGTACAAGCCATAGACGCAGGGGTGGGTGGGTAGGACTGACCTGAACTGGGCCGCAATCCATCTCATGGCCCTCATACAGCTGAATAGTCACCCCTATAGAACATATATGTCCAAGTGTTAATGGACTCTCAACGTCTAAAACACATGTTGAACGCGGCTTGTAGGACTCGTTCCTAGTTTTTTTTCTCTTTGTACCAATAATGGGCATTTAAAGGTCAACACCTTCCGTGGTTAGTGATATCAGCGTCTCCTCCTGGAAGGAAAGGGCAGGAGCTGACACCTCCTAATGAGACATGAAGAACATGATTCACTTCCAGAGATCACAACTTACCGTCTGCTCCATGGACTCTGCCCGCCCGCTGTTACTGGAACTTTAAGGTCAAGGCTTCACTGAAGTTTCTATAGCCGGTGGGGCAGAACTATTCTGTTGGGTTGTTAAAAATTCTATCCAGCCGTTTATCTGTTTCTGGGAAAGCTGAGTGACAACCAATCCAGCCACATTACATACACGTGGGATGGATAGATAGATAGATAGATAGATATGAGATAGATAGATAGATATGAGATAGATAGATAGATGGATAGATAGATAGATAGATAGATAATGGGCTGGGGGTTGTCTATATAATTGGGTACAGACGCCCGCTGTGTATTGATAGGAGGTCACAGGCGGCTGCACCTCTTCAGATTTCTGCGGCGCGTTCTTCAGCTGGTAACAACTCACCGCTACATCAGACATTTCAGAAAAGGTCAGCGATGTTTTGGGTTCTGGATCATTGACTACCATTGAAATAAGATGGGGCGGCTGCCAGCGCGGAGCCTTAATTATATATATATATACACTGGTACCTTGCCTGGCGCGACTGGTGTCACATATTCCTTACAATAACTAAAAATGACTTCTTTATAATAAAGACTATGGAGGTTGTGAAGAAGGGTGACAACCAGGAATGGACCTAGAAGGGCACCAGTGTTCGCGCTATCTAGTGATGGGTAGAGCGTATCCTTTAATATCAGTCCTCCTCCAATTTGCCCTTTTTAGAAGCTATAGCGCTATCTTCTAGTCACATGGTCACCCATGCTTCATAGGAATACATATATCCTGCTCTCCCTCCTTTTCTTTCTCTATGGATAGTCCTGCTGAGGATTTAAGGCTAATTGAATTGATTGAGTGAACTATGGCAGCCTGCAAATAGGTTTTCAAATCCAGAGGGATCTCAGATAGATATGAGAGATGATAGATGGATAGATAGATAGATAGATAGATAGATAGATAGATAGATAGATAGATAGATAGATAGATAGATAGATAGATAGATAGATAAAGTCATTTACTTTGAGTGAATGTGCCCACACCTAAAGTCTCTCTATGTGGTTCTTACCAATTGGGAAATCCATAGTTGTATTCTAGTCACTCCTGTCGCCTCTCTATACACTCAAGTCCCGGGCAGCAGTTGTCACGACCCACCAAGGAACCTGTATAAGGAACCTGCGCCCACATGTAATGAGATATTCCCTATACTTGTAATGTTCTCTGTACAGTATATCACTTTTTATGGCAGCAGTTTGTACTTCAGTGCTGACTTTCACGTTACAACTATAGTTATCCATTTTTGGGACTATTGGGAGCCGCCTTTGGTCACTCGGTCACCCACTGCATACAAGTGTACACAGATACACCCTTGCTCTGTCCTCTCCTCCTCCCTCTATCAGTCTTGTACTGTGGCATTGCTAGCACCAGTGCTACGAATCTCTTGTCCCAGGTCTCACCATGATCAATTGTATCTTCATGGGCCCCCTTCATTTGTGCCCCAAATATCTTCAGAGTCGACCAACACCCCTGGTCTTGTTTTTGTTGCTCCCATAGTTGGGCCCTTGTTGGGCCTTTTGTGCCTCTACTTGCTATAGGAAATAATGGGAAAATATCTCTATGAACAGGTAGGAACATCCACATGACAGCCCACATGCCACCAAAGAGCTCGCAAGTCAAACTGTTCCAATAAATTAGGCGCTTCTCTGGCCGTCCGTGTGCCAGCCATGAGCTGGAGTCGATTTTCCCTATAATTTACACCAATTTTTGCCTTAATTAAAGTCAATTTGCTGGGACACGGAAGCCCACGCCCTCTTCCACTCAGCTGCGAAAATGCCTCAAAAGTCAATTTTGCGCAAATTGCGACTTTTCTGCGCCGGGCGTAGAACAAATAATAAATACCCAGCAGTGCGATGGAGCAGGTAACCGGGAAGTGCGATTACTTGGCCTGTTTTCCACCAGTAATTCCCACCTTCACTTGTGCTCTTCCCAAATCCTCCAAATTATTTGATTTATTTTCTCTCGTCCTTCACGGAGAGTCTCCCGACCACATCCTCACCCGGCGCCGCCTCCGCCTCAACGCTGTACATGGAATTAGAAATCAGCCGGAGACGGATGTGATCAGATTTACAATTCATTGTGTTCTGTTTCTTATGGAAACTTCTACAATGTTTTTCCTCCACCTGTCACACGGTTAAACACAGATAGATAGATAGATAGATAGATAGATAGATAGATAGATAGATAGATAGATAGATAGATAGATAGATAGATAGATAGATAGATAGATAGATAGATAGATAGATAGATAGATAGATAGATAGATGATAGATAGATATGAGATAGATATGAGATAGATAGATAGATATGAGATAGATAGATAGATATGAGATAGATAGATAGATATGAGATAGATAGATATGAGATAGATAGATATGAGATAGATATGAGATAGATAGATAGATAGATAGATAGATAGATAGATAGATAGATAGATAGATAGATAGATATGAGATAGATAGATAGTGTAAAGGATCTGCCAGGCACTGCTTCGGGGTTAATTCCCAGAATTAATCAGTCAACACCTGAGTGTACATCCCTGAGACAGACACCAGCTTCCTCCACTCAGGCTGGCAGGCTTAGGAGTGGGAGAGCCTATCGCAACCTGGCCAGACTCAGCTAGCTCCCGCCCTCGGTCTATTTAAGCCTGCTCTTCCTGTCCATCTGTGCTTGTGAATTCTTTCCTTGAGGTTTCCTGGCCCGGCTACAGCTCCTGCTACTTTTTGATCCTGCTCCATACAGACCCCGGCTTACCGACTACTCTTCTGCTTTTCGCTTTGTACCTCGCACTCTCCTGGCTTGACTCGGCTCGTTCACTACTCTGTTGCTCACGGTGTTTCCGCGAGCAACTGCCCATTTCCCTTGCTTGTATTCCCTTGTTTGTTTGTCGTGTTTGTCATGCACTTACTGAGCGCAGGGACCGCCGCCCAGTTGTACCCCGTCGCCTAGGGCGGGTCGTTGCAAGTAGGCAGGGACAGAGTGGCGGGTAGATTAGGGCTCACTTGTCCGTTTCCCTACCCCCCCCACCATTACAAATTCACAAGCCCTATACCTAGTCTACCCTGGTCCCTGACACCATTATGGAACCCCGTGAAACCCTGGCTCAGCAAATGCAGGGTCTCTCCCTACAGGTCCAGGCCCTGGCTCAGAGGGTCAACCAGCCTGATGCTACCTTGGTAGTTCCCCTCACCGCACCCCTTGAACCCCACCTCAAGTTGCCCGACCGGTTCTCAGGTGACCGGAGGGCTTTTCTCTCCTTTCGGGAGAGTTGTAGGCTTTACTTTCGCTTAAAGCCTCACTCCTCAGGTTCTGAGAGCCAGCGGGTGGGTATAATTATGTCCCGGCTCCAGGAAGGGCCCCAAGAGTGGGCCTTCTCCTTGGCTCCTGGCGCCCCTGAACTTTCCTCCGTTGATTGTTTCTTTTCTGCCCTCGGACTTATTTATGACGAGACTGACAGAACTGCCTTTGCCGAGAGTCAGCTGGTGACCTTACGTCAGGGTAAGAGACCTGTTGAGGAGTATTGCTCTGACTTTAGGAAGTGGTGCGTAGCTTCTCGGTGGAATGACCCTGCCTTAAGGTGCCAGTTTAGGTTGGGTCTGTCGAATGCCCTGAAAGACCTGCTAGTTAGTTATCCCTCTTCTGACTCCTTAGACCAGGTTATGGCTTTAGTGGTACGACTTGACCGACGTCTCAGGGAACGACAACGTGAACGTTTATGTGTTTTTTCCTCCGACTCCCCCATGATGCCTCCCGAAGTCCCGTTGCTTCGTTTCTCCCCTAAAGACTCAGAAATACCTATGCAACTCGGGGCCTCCGTGTCCCCTCAACAACGTAGAGAATTCCGCAGGAAGAATGGTCTCTGCTTCTACTGTGGGGATGTCAAGCATCAAGTAAACAACTGTCCCAAGCGTAAGAATGCTGTCAGAGAGCTCCCGCGTCTAAGTGATCATCGGGGAGGTCACTTGGGCGCACAGGTATTTCCCGTGAATATGAAACATACTAAGATATTGCTTCCCTTTCAGGTCTCTTTTGGTGGTAGGTCTGCTACCGGCAGTGCCTTCGTGGATTCAGGGTCCTCTACTAATATCATGTCTGTGGAATTTGCTATGTCTCTCGCTATGCCTCTGATTGATTTGCCTAAACCTGTTCCGGTAGTGGGTATCGACTCCACTCCTCTTGCTAATGGTTATTTTACACAGCATACCCCTGTTTTTGAACTCCTTGTTGGCTCCATGCATTTGGAGCAATGCTCTGTACTATTGATGCAGGGATTATCGTACGATTTGGTTCTAGGTCTTCCCTGGTTGCAGTTGCATAATCCTACGTTTGACTGGAATACTGGGGAGCTAACCAAATGGGGTAATGAATGTTGTACGTCATGTTTTTCTGTTAATTCTATTTCTCCCCCTAAGGAGGTGAATACGCTACCCGAGTTTGTTCAGGACTTCGCTGATGTTTTCTCTAAGGAGGCCTCCGAAGTGTTACCGCCTCATAGAGAATACGATTGCGCTATCGAATTGGTACCAGGAGCTAAGCTTCCTAAGGGTAGGATATTTAACCTTTCTTGTCCCGAACGTGAAGCCATGAGGGAGTATATCCAGGAATCCCTGGCCAAGGGTTACATTCGTCCCTCTTCTTCTCCGGTAGGTGCTGGCTTCTTCTTCGTAGGGAAGAAGGATGGTGGTCTTAGGCCATGCATTGACTACCGTGGCCTGAATAAGGTCACGGTAAGGAACCAGTATCCCCTTCCTTTGATTCCTGATCTCTTTAATCAGGTTCAGGGGGCCCAATGGTTCTCTAAATTGGATCTACGGGGGGCGTATAACCTTATTCGCATCAAAGAGGGGGATGAGTGGAAGACTGCGTTTAACACGCCCGAAGGCCATTTCGAATACCTCGTCATGCCCTTTGGGTTGTGCAATGCCCCTGCGGTCTTCCAGAACTTCATAAATGAGATTTTGAGAAATTACCTGGGGATATTTCTTGTAGTGTACCTTGATGACATATTGGTGTTTTCCAGGGACTGGTCCTCCCACATAGAGCATGTCAGGAAAGTGCTCCAGGTCCTTCGAGAAAACAAACTGTTTGCCAAAATCGAAAAATGTGTATTTGGGGTACAGGAGATACCATTTTTAGGTCAAATCCTCACTCCTCATGAATTCCGCATGGACCCTGCCAAGGTTCAGGCTGTGGCTGAATGGGTCCAACCTGCCTCCCTGAAAGCGCTACAGTGTTTTTTGGGGTTCGCTAACTATTACAGGAGATTTATTGCTAACTTCTCGGTCGTCGCTAAGCCTCTTACGGACCTCACTCGCAAGGGTGCTGATGTCCTCCATTGGCCCCCTGAGGCCGTCCAGGCTTTTGAGACCCTCAAGAAGTGCTTTATCTCGGCCCCCGTGCTGGTTCAGCCCAACCAAAGGGAGCCATTTATTGTGGAGGTTGACGCGTCCGAGGTGGGAGTGGGGGCCGTCTTGTCCCAGGGTACCAGCTCCCTCACCCATCTCCGCCCCTGTGCTTACTTTTCTAGGAAGTTTTCGCCCACGGAGTGTAACTATGATATTGGCAACCGCGAACTTTTAGCCATTAAATGGGCATTTGAAGAGTGGCGCCACTTCCTGGAGGGGGCTAGGCACCAGGTAACGGTCCTTACCGACCACAAGAATCTGGTTTTCCTAGAATCTGCCCGGAGGCTAAACCCGAGACAAGCTCGATGGGCGTTGTTTTTTACCAGATTCAATTTTTTGGTTACCTATAGGGCCGGGTCTAAAAATATTAAGGCGGATGCACTGTCGCGTAGCTTCATGGCCAGCCCTCCTTCGGAGGAAGATCCTGTTTGTATTTTGCCTCCAGGTATAGTCATTTCCTCTATCGAGTCCGATTTAGTCTCTGAAATTGCTGCTGATCAAGGTTCAGCTCCTGGGAACCTTCCTGAGAACAAGCTGTTTGTTCCCCTGCAATTCCGGCTAAGGGTACTTAGGGAAAATCACGACTCCGCACTATCTGGCCATCCAGGCATCCTGGGTACCCAACACCTCATTACCAGAAATTATTGGTGGCCTGGTTTGCCTAAAGACGTTAAGGCCTACGTCGCCGCCTGTGAGGTTTGTGCCAGGTCCAAGACTCCCAGGTCCCGACCAGCGGGCTTACTGCGTTCGTTGCCCATTCCCCAGAGACCTTGGACACATATCTCCATGGATTTTATCACCGATTTGCCTCCATCCCAAGGCAAGTCGGTGGTGTGGGTGGTGGTAGACCGCTTCAGTAAAATGTGCCACTTTGTGCCCCTCAAGAAACTACCCAACGCCAAGACGTTGGCTACCTTGTTTATCAAACACATCCTGCGTCTCCATGGGGTCCCCGTCAATATTGTTTCTGACAGGGGGGTACAATTTGTTTCATTGTTTTGGAGAGCCTTCTGTAATAAGTTGGGGATTGATCTGTCCTTCTCCTCTGCTTTCCATCCTGAAACCAATGGCCAAACGGAGAGGACTAATCAGTCTCTAGAACAATACTTAAGATGTTTTGTCTCTGACTGTCAATTTGATTGGGTTTCTTTCATTCCCCTCGCCGAATTTTCCCTTAATAACCGGGTCAGTAACTCGTCAGGGGTCTCTCCCTTTTTCTGTAATTTTGGGTTTAATCCACGGTTCTCCTCCGTTTCACCTGGTTGTTCCAACAATCCCGAGGTGGAGGTCGTTCATCGGGATCTGTGCACAGTCTGGGCCCAGGTTCAGAAGAACCTAGAGGCGTCCCAGAGCATACAGAAGGCTCAGGCCGATAGAAGACGTTCTGCTAACCCCCTGTTTGTGGTCGGGGATCTGGTGTGGTTGTCATCCAGGAACTTGCGTCTCAAGGTTCCGTCCAAAAAGTTTGCTCCCCGGTTTATTGGGCCGTATAAGGTCATTGAGGTCCTCAGTCCTGTCTCTTTCCGGCTGGAGTTACCCCCGTCTTTTCGTATACACAACGTGTTTCATGCCTCCCTCCTGAAACGCTGCTCCCCGTCCTTGGCCCCCTCGAGGAAACCTCCTGTTCCCGTCCTCACCCCTGAGGGGGTGGAATTTGAGGTGGCCAGGATCGTGGACAGCAAGATGGTCCAAGGCTCCCTCCAGTACCTGGTCCATTGGAGAGGATACGGGCCCGAGGAGAGGACTTGGGTACCCGCCCGGGATGTTCATGCTGGGGTATTGGTCAGGAGGTTCCACCTGCGTTTCCCCAGTAAGCCAGGTCCACTTAGAAAGGGTCCGGTGGCCCCTCATAAAAGGGGGGGTACTGTAAAGGATCTGCCAGGCACTGCTTCGGGGTTAATTCCCAGAATTAATCAGTCAACACCTGAGTGTACATCCCTGAGACAGACACCAGCTTCCTCCACTCAGGCTGGCAGGCTTAGGAGTGGGAGAGCCTATCGCAACCTGGCCAGACTCAGCTAGCTCCCGCCCTCGGTCTATTTAAGCCTGCTCTTCCTGTCCATCTGTGCTTGTGAATTCTTTCCTTGAGGTTTCCTGGCCCGGCTACAGCTCCTGCTACTTTTTGATCCTGCTCCATACAGACCCCGGCTTACCGACTACTCTTCTGCTTTTCGCTTTGTACCTCGCACTCTCCTGGCTTGACTCGGCTCGTTCACTACTCTGTTGCTCACGGTGTTTCCGCGAGCAACTGCCCATTTCCCTTGCTTGTATTCCCTTGTTTGTTTGTCGTGTTTGTCATGCACTTACTGAGCGCAGGGACCGCCGCCCAGTTGTACCCCGTCGCCTAGGGCGGGTCGTTGCAAGTAGGCAGGGACAGAGTGGCGGGTAGATTAGGGCTCACTTGTCCGTTTCCCTACCCCCCCCACCATTACAGATAGATAGATATGAGATAGATAGATAGATAGATATGAGATAGATAGATAGATAGATATGAGATAGATAGATAGATAGATAGATATGAGATAGATAGATAGATAGATATGAGATAGATAGATAGATAGATATGAGAGATAGATAGATAGATATGAGATAGATATATAGATAGATAGATAGATAGATATATAGATAGATAGATATGAGATAGATAGATAGATAGATATGAGATAGATAGATAGATAGATATGAGATAGATAGATAGATAGTTTTCAGTATAGCAGGATATATGATCTGGATCTATAGGGTCTCGTGTATTGTAACTTTCCTCCTCAGCACAATTGGAGAATAACTTTGGTTTCTTTGGTCACTTGTTCTCTGAGACTTCGGTGATACGTGTTGGGGGGGGGGGGGGGGATCATCCACCTTGAGGAGAACGGACGCGTTTTCAGGATCCTCCATACATTTTGACGTATGTGAAAGACAATGAACCGCGCAGAAAATAACATGACAGGCCGCAGCGGAGTCTCGTGTTTGGACAATATTATTCCAGTCGGAGGTTCCATCGATCATGATTTCACCCTCGATTTGTCACTTACCACCTCTCTCCATCATACACTCCATCCATCCGTCATCCTATCACCGTCACCTCCGCACCTCGCCACGCTCGTCCATCTATCAACCTCAGTACATTATCCAGATGAGGAGAGCGACACGGCAAGACTCATATGATGGAGGGCGGGCAGAGCGTATACTCGCTCTTATATCCCCGTCATATCTGCACCTCCACTGGGATGATTATAGAGTCACATTTATATAAGAAAAACATAAAGAACAAAAAAAATAAATATATATATAGTAAAATTCCGATAATCCGGAATTTCAATGCTTGATTATCAGAAGTTACCTACCCATAAGGCATATAGTCTCCGGTATCTCCTATGCTATACTGACCCCACCTATGTCGCATCATTGACCCCATCTCTACAGGTGTGTTGATGGTGACCCCTTAGCAAAAACCAAGGAAGGGGTAGTAAACCATCCTGACAATCCAGCATTTGATAATCCATAAAGTCTGAGAATCCGGCACTTATTTCCAGCACCGAACTTTCTGATAATCCGGAATCTCAGAAGACTGAGAACCAATTAGGAAGTTGTTCAAATTAAAGGTTGTCCACCCTTATAAGTGAGTCGCTATGACTGTCCTATAATCCAGAAGATGTCATATTCCACCACCTCTCAGGCTCCAGTGATGTCATCATAAGTAATATGTGGGCTGTCATGTGGATATTTCTATCTAGACACAGTGGTGATCCTATAGGAGTGACATTAGATCAATAGACATAGTAAAAAGATAGAGAGAGAGAGAGAGAGAGAGAGAGAGAGAGAGAGAGCAAGAAGGTGTTTGTGTCTTCTTCTATGTAGTTGGGTGACTGGGTGACCAAATAAGTTGGCTCTATGATTTCAAAATGGCCGATTTTGGTTGTGACTTCCTGTTTTCAGCTATAGTAGGAGGAGCAACTTTGAAGGCAATGCAGATATCCGTCTCCTATTGGTCCCATTTTTTTTTTCCAGTTTTTGGACTACCAGATAGAACAAAACAGGTCAAGGATTCAAGGATATCATGACATTGATCTATATTATTGTGTATACAGCTCCTATGCAGATGTATGTGTCTCCATGCCCCGATCTTGCTAACCTACAGCCAGTAGAAAAGAAGGCAGATGGAGTGGATAACCATATGACTTCCAGCTCAGACTACACCCAGGATTTGCTTGTAGTCTGTAATTATGGAGACACATAGATCTGCATAGGAGCTGTATACACAAAACGGTAGACTATTTTCAAAGTTGCTTAATTTATATTTTTTTTTAATTTAGATGCATTGGAGCTATTAAGACAATGCTTGCAAAAGTCTACACACCCTCTAAATGTTCTTTATCCATGCCGATAGCTTTACATTCTGCCCACACCGCAGCCGTTTGCCCGTTCTCGCATAACGCAGCACATGTGGACACTTTAAAGTCGTTACAGAGCTCACCTCCTGCTCTTTGTGCCGGGCACCGCAGTCTGCTCCATCTGCATTGTTCATTTGTCGCCGTTTTCAGGAGTTGCTCGCAGCCGGGGCTTCATGTAATTTAATTGTTCTTTTAGAGGCGGCGGCGCTTTAAAAAGTCGTTTGCTGCATTTCTATTTAGTTTCTTCAATAGAACAATTTCCCTCCAGGGATATTAGATGAACGTTCTTATTTACGGGAGGAAATTCACGTGTGCGTTTTTTTTTTACAGGACTCATATCATGCATGAGCACATCTGCTCCTATGTTTTCTATACATATGTCCTGCCGAGGGGGGTATAGAAGAGCTATTATGTGATTTATTTCAGAAGAAGGCCTGAGACTCACAGTTCAGTTCCATTACAAGTAATGCATTTCCTTAAAAAGGTTTTCCAGGATTAGAAATAGCGCCACTCCTGTCCATTGGCTGTATCTGGTATTGCAGCTCATTCCCAATTAAGTTAAAACCAGACCGCTTTAAAGTGGACCCTCTACATTTATACCATTATGTTCCTATAATAATATAACTTCTTTATAATATTGATTACAGTAAAATAGCGCCATCTCATGGCCACGTCATATGTCTCAGGGTAGACAATACATCTCCTACATTCATTTGTGAAAAGTCACATTAACTTCCATGGACTTATGTTGATTACGAGCTTTCGTCCAGAAACAGCTCCACTCTTGACCTCAGGCTGTGTTTGGTATTGCAACTCACTTTAGATGGGCTGATCTGCTATACTGTACAAAGCACAAGGACAAAAGTGGAGCTGTTTCTGGAAGAAAACAGCCATGTTTTTATAATCTCACAAAATTCCTTTAAATCCAAAAATCAGAGGAGAAGCTAGCTACTTCCTTCCTAATTGGTATTACCATTGGACTACATTACCCAGCATTGCCCAAGCCTGTCTCTCCATAGTAAGAGTCATAGAAGAGAACTCTCATTGTCACAGGGAGCCACCATGGTGACCTAAGAAAGGGAGGGAAGGACTCTATGGCTGACCAGGTGACAGAGAAATTACCCCTATGATTGCTAACATGACTGACAGGAAGAGGGACTGAGCTGCAGACCATGGATGAGGGTTTCTAGGAATAAGAAGCCATGATGTTGTTCAACCCCCTCAAGGGTGTATACAAAAATGATAGGACCCCATAGTAAAACTTAGAATGGGTCCACTCCCCACAGAAAGCTTTCCAAATTCTCTGCTCCCCTTTAGAGGTAAATAATGACCACTAGGGGGCGCTCAATGCACAAGGATTTATAAATGCCCCCCCAATGGGTGGTGGGAACCTGTGTTGGCGTTCTCTCATGACAGATCCTACAAGGTAACCCAAGTATGGGAGATGGTGGGCAACCAAGAACCAAGTCCTCTTGGGGTGGGGCGGTGTTAACCAGCACCAGAAAGGGGACCCCATTTTAGCGCTTGTTATGGGGCCCCCTCACCTCTATGTATGCCCCCCCCCCTGCTGGTCTTTTGGCCACCACATTGGCGGTGTTATTTATCTGGTTCACGGATAATTGCACCGTCACTAGATGGAAGGAATAAAAACACGTCTTCCCTTAGATGTCGTCTTGGTGATGAACGGACTGTCCAGAGGCGCAGTTGGCGGAAAGTGCTCTGTGCAGGACGCCGCTTTTTCTGCGAGAATGACCTATTATTGCTGTCATAATTATGACCGTGCAAGTGGCGCGCGCAGGCCGAGCGAGTAGATTAAACGCTGCAGTGGTGAATCTTAATGGGGAGATGAAGGCGACTCGCCGAATGTGGCTTAATAACTCCGAGAAGAGGATTTGAGGCATTTAGAGTGATGACGTAGAGTCCGGAGCCGCGCGGAATCACAGCAACGCACCCTGCATTATTCTCCTTCATCTCCCCATGGTGCTGACAACCGACCCTGTCCTGCCTATTAGACCAGCGAAATTTAAAGGGCCGCTAAATCTCAACTAAAACAGCTGCCGTATAGAAAAGGTCTACTAAAAATATTCAAAAAGATCCATAAAGAGGACCTGTCCCGGTGATTTTTCAGCTTTTTTTTTTGCTTAGTACATACTCTATCAGTGGTGCGCTACATGGGCCAAAAGTATGTGGACCACATCTCAGTCCAACCCCCAATTTTTGTTCCTAAAACATGTAGGGTATATCCACCGGCTCGACTGGTTCTGTATCTGACGCTGGTATTGACTCTCTTAATGGAGAATGAACATTCAAATGTCCACCAGGAACAGGGAGCGGACACCAATGTTCTGGGAGGTCCTACCAGTCGGGCCTCCACCAAAACAAGACTTTTAGGGCATATCTAGTCTTTGGTGCAAAGGTAGCCATTACACCTGATGTCCGAGGGGGTCCAAAGGATTTTGCATTGGCACCCAGGAGCTTTATTCAGCAGAAGATTCTCCTTGTCCTGTTAAAACTACCTCCATTCTTCTCAAAAGGGTCTCAGAAAACCGGAGTTGGAGACGGGAACCCCACCGATCTCGACAATGAGGACACCACATACCTTCGATTAATTTTGATGACCACCTGTCCACCAAAAATGGGGAAATGAGACCTCTTGTTCTTTAGATCGGTGGGTATCCTAGCGGTACGTTGACCACCAATCTTTTGGGTTGCCTATTAGTGGAAGGGAAACCCCAAATAATAGAAGTCGGCCCTCCACCATTAGTCCCCCTCCACAAAACTTTACAGTGCGCACTAGACATTCGGACAGGTAGAGCTCTCGTAGAATCTGCCAAACCTGGATTCATTTGTCACTCGTGATTCACGTCTCTACTGCTCTACTCTCCAGGGGCGGTGGCTTTACCCCACTGAAGCAGATACCTGGCATTGTGCACAGCGCCACATCTGTACTTGCAGCTGTGCCTGGTACTGCACCTCAGTCATATTGAGTTGTCCATTTGTTCTTCTGATCCTTGGAGGTTTCGAGGGTCGGACACATTAATGGCCCATCCTAAGCTAAGGCTCTATATTTTTATTCCCAGAAAACCCCTTTAATCGAAGGTCGAGCTTCACCTTAATAAGTGTAAAAAATGAATGGTTAGTATGAAAACTTTTTTTATTGGTTCCTATTCTTACAAACATTCATCAATCCAATTACCCTAAAATGGGTCTTCATATTTTTTTAGCCATTTTGCAAGGAAAACCACAAGAGGGAAACATATGCAGATGTTCTTTGGCTGGATTTTAACCCCTGGGGCCCCAAGAGCTTCAAGTCAATAATGTTTACCCCCTTGAAGCTCAGTGCTGCCCCAAATTGAAGCTTTTGGGCCCCAAAGAAAATTCTATGAGGGCATTCACCCATACTTTCCAACTGTCCCGTTTTTTTGTGGTGGGTGGGGTTTATACATATATGTCACAAAGCGGGTGTTTCAGGGCGGGGCTAAACAATATCCCACCAATGAGGAATCAAATGTGAGTTATGCCCCTTTCTATCATTTATACAACTGGTGTCTTCTTATGTGACAGAGGGGCCTTTAGTTACCAGGGCAGAAGTGTGACTGCTCTCTATGTGCCCCTTATAGTTACGCCCCTGCTGCCCCCTATACATTCCTAGGGACATGACGCCGGGCAGCAGTCACATATCTATAGTCCCCACGTCTATGACATTCTGACACTTTAGTTGCCGCCGTTGATACATTTCTGATTCGTTCTGCCTTCAGATTCCCCTAGAACTTTATTTATAATGCTAATTTGCATGTTACTGATGACGTCATCAGCAGAACGTTACCGTGTCCCAGCCGCCAGTGACAAACGAGGAGTGATATGAGATGATCTGCAGAGCAATTCCTATCGTCCCTCGCCGCCATTGTGCTAAACAGGCTGCCAAAACGGGAAGGTGACTTTGCTTCCGTACCGGTTACTTTAAAGGGTGTGGTTGCTGTGGCAACAGAATTGAAGGATTCTGGTTGCCATAGAAAGAAGCTGCATTAACCCTTGTGGAACAGACACTTATTTATTGGACTTAGTTCTAAGATTTGCAACTTAGCAAGAAAAAAAGAACATATTTAACAAATAAAATTGGCCTAAATTGTGAATAAATGAAAATAAATGAGCTTCTCCGTTGACTTCAAATGCACTAAGGGTTTTGTTTTTTAAGGCGGTAATTGCCGATTAATGCGAATATGCAAAATTTGTTTTCGTAAAAAGCTCAATTTCAGTTCTATCAGAGTCCGGTTATATTCAGAGATGATGTAAGGCAGGAATTTTAGCCAAATTCACTTTATTTTGTGTATTTGTACCTTACAATACACCGCAGTATTGTCTCCTTATTCTGGGAGAGAAGAATTATATTGCCCAAATAAAAACACTGAAAATGCAATACCGGATCTTACCACTAGGAGCAGTGGGGAGAACTGCACAGGTCTATATAATGTAATTTGTCAACCATACTGTACAGAATTCATGTATACAATATATTTAATTTGTTATATGTATGATTTGGGGAGTTCAACATTTCATGAAGGGGTTGTATCTACATAGATATGGCTTGGATATGCCACTCAAGTCCGATCAGTTGGGGTTTGATCACTGTGATCCCCAATGATCGCCAGAATGAACTGACATGCGTGATAAGAAAGCTCTGTGCCGCTTCATCTGCTGTTGGCTTCCTCTGTTTTTTTTCCAACCGTGCGATCTTCAAGGAAGCCGAGCAAAGCCGTTAAGATATGTTGAGCTTTCCTAGCGCTGCTGCCAGTTTATTATGGCGATCGGTGGCGATCACATTGGTCAGACCTCCAGTGATCAGACATTAGTGGCAAATTCCAGCCATGTCTATCCTGATACTACCCCTTTAATGCTACCAACCTGACATGTCCTACCACTGCTCATCAGACGTAGCAATATGCCACCAATATCTATCCTGATACTACCCCTTTAAGTGTTTCAAACTATTTTATAATACTTATAAAACCATAATGAATAAATTAAAGGGGCTTGTCCACTATTACCTCTTTGGGATGTGAAGCTGAAATAAATGACTCCTACCTGCATAGTTGATACTGCATGTGCTTATATATAACTGCCATTGTAAACAAGTAGAGATGCAGTGTAAAGCATGGGGGATAGAGCGGCAGCCTAAACCTCTGATGAGACAGGAGCGGCATTTCAGACTACCTTCTGCTCCAATAGACAATTCAGCCAAGCTGGAGTCACTGACCTACGTACATCTGGGCACGTGAGGCCGGGGTTTTGCTGTGTGAATGGCTTCCTATGGCTTTGGTTGCTGGATATAAATGGATATTTTGGATTTAGGACATTTCTGTCGCATGTATATGACGGATGCCTCTAGGTGGCTGCTCATACATGGCTGAAGTTTGGAAAGCCTCCGAATAACTTTACAGCTGTTGACTCATCACCATACCAGTCACTTCACCCCATCCGTTTTCATCATTTACTATTGGAATTATTTTCTGGCCTAAATTAAAGGGCCGGTGCAGTTTTAATGTAAAGAGTTAATTATCCTGTAATAGAAGTTCTGCAACTTTCTAATATACTTTGTTTCAATTCCTCTCCTGACACGTCTGGTTTAGTAAATACTTGTATTCCCCACTAAATAACAATTCTGGAGCATCTTTTCTTAGAACTGCATTGTGTGCCGTTCCTCTGTAATTCCTCCTAGAAATTTATGAATAATTTGACAACTGGGTGTTACTATTTCCCTTGTCCAAGCGGCATGTCCCTACACAGTCTCACTCTGTTAGCACTGATTTGACAGTTTCAGTTTGTGTAGGGACCCCCCCCCCCCAATGGTAACACCCAGTAGTCAATTTATTCATATATTTCTAGGAGGAATAACAGAGGAACAGCGCAATCTAGAGTTCTAAGAAAAGATGCACCAGAATTGTTATTTCATGAGAAACACTATAATTTACTAAAACAGACACGTCAGGAAAGCTGATAGGTCTTCTTTAAAATCTCGGCTGGCAGTCAGTGAATAGGAACATTAATGTTAAGGCTAAAAATACATCCCGACATAATGCTACACTTGAGGGTTTGTTACAAATGTATCCAGACTAAACAGCCTGGACTCCAGACTGATATACTTTACCTGCACTAATACATTGTAACAAAAACAATTGTGCTGCAGCTGTATTTAGTTTTGCAGAGGAGATGTCTACAGTGGACACAATTGTTACAAATTCTCAGCTGTGAGAAGTATTAGGTCTATATGGGTTTTCAGTCTGTGGATGTAAACAATAATGTGTCGTAATGTGTGGATGGAACAGGGGGATGGAGGTTGGGGTGGATAAATTTGGAAGAAAAACAGTCAATAAAATATAATATTGAAAATGCAGTACCAGCGATGACCATTAGGAGCAGTGGAGAGTTTAAACGGTCCAAAACGGTAGAATGTAGCAGTGCTGCCTGTGCGAATCGCTTGTGTATGAAGGTGGAGTTGCACCGAATACTGCTCCTGCTGTGCTGTCTTTGGTGCTTTCTTATATTGTGCCTGATGTGCTCCCAAGAATTGTGCCTGCTGCTGCCCCCTTGTACTGTGCCTGCTGCTGCCCCCTTGTACTGGGCCTGCTGCTGCCCCCTTGTACTGGGCCTGCTGCTGCCCCCTTGTACTGTGCCTGCTGCTGCTGCCCCCTTGTACTGTGCCTGCTGCTGCTGCCCCCTTGTACTGTGCCTGCTGCTGCTGCCCCCTTGTACTGTGCCTGCTGCTGCCCCCTTGTACTGTGCCTGCTGCTGCCCCCTTGTACTGTGCCTGCTGCTGCCCCCTTGTACTGGGCCTGCTGCTGCCCCCTTGTACTGGGCCTGCTGCTGCCCCCTTGTACTGTGCCTGCTGCTGCCCCCTTGTACTGGGCCTGCTGCTGCTGCCCCCTTGTACTGTGCCTGCTGCTGCCCCCTTGTACTGTGCCTGCTGCTGCCCCCTTGTACTGTGCCTGCTGCTGCTGCCCCCTTGTACTGTGCCTGCTGCTGCCCCCTTGTACTGGGCCTGCTGCTGCCCCCTTGTACTGTGCCTGCTGCTGCCCCCTTGTACTGTGCCTGCTGCTGCTGCCCCCTTGTACTGTGCCTGCTGCTGCTGCCCCCTTGTACTGTGCCTGCTGCTGCTGCCCCCTTGTACTGTGCCTGCTGCTGCCCCCTTGTACTGGGCCTGCTGCTGCCCCCTTGTACTGTGCCTGCTGCTGCCCCCTTGTACTGGGCCTGCTGCTGCCCCCTTGTACTCTGCCTGCTGCTGCCCCCAAATCAATACTCACTTCCATCCTACTTCTCCAGCGTCTGGCGCTCCAAGCTGGTACATGAAGTCTGCTCCAAAACACAAAGTAAAATCAAAGCTTCCAGCCTGTGAAAGAAAAGGCCGCGCCAGCCGCCACATACATAGAGATGACATACCGCTCAATGCATGGGTGTTGTACCCCCCTGATATATTTATATCACCCCCAGTTACCCCCTTAGTATGCCACATACTGCAGAGATATCCCTTATTGTAATACATTGCATTATATTATCCCTACTTGTATAAAGAACTGGTGGCGTACCTCTACCGACCTAGTGCCAAGAGGTCTCCCCTACCCCATGGTGTCCTCAACTCATTGAATTTCATAGATACAATTGAGTAAAGGCAAGTTCACACAAAACCACAACATGTGAGCCAGCCTTTACTCAATCGTATCTATGACATTCAATGAATTGAGGACCCTATGGCGTCGGGGAGACCTCTTGGCACTAGGTCGGTAGAGGTACGCCACCAGTTCTTTATACAAATAGGGATAATACAGTATTATGCAATGTGGGATATCTCTGCAGTATGTGGAATATTACGGGGGTAACTGGGGGTGATATAAATATATTGGGGGAGGGGGTCCAACACCCATGCATTGTGCGGTATGTCCGCTCTATATATGTGGCGGCTTCTCTCTTCACAGGCTGGAAGTTTAGATTTGACCTTGTGTTTTGGAGCCGACTTCTTGTGCCACCTTGAAGCTCGCTCTCTCCATCTTTGCTATATTAGTGAGATTGACCGCAACGTTCTGCGTTCGGTCCCCTCATTAATCTTACTAACAGCCTCTATTACAGACAACTCCGCTGCTCCCATTATACAATTCTTCCTCCTTCATTAGCGATGCCACATTTCAATTTTGCTTCATCTTCTCCGTCCTTCGTGGTTTCTAATCTCACGTTACAGATGTGACCAGTCTATCAGGGGTTAATCGTCTCCTTTATTATATTCTATTCAATTATATTCTTGCAACTGGTCCCGTGCGGAACAAGGAATTGTCACTCATATCCTTACATTTGGGGACTCCTACCTGTGGACCTCCAGCTGTTGTGATGCTGGGAGTTGTAGTTTCATCTCCTGAGTAGTTGGTCTTTACCCAAAGTTGTTTTTTTTACCCAAAAGGGGGTAATTGTTTTGATGGCGGACCATAAAATCGGGCTCCTTGGGGGTCGTCTAGCTGTCTGATTGGAGGGTAGGACTGGAGCATACTCGTAAGTTGGCATGGTGGCCAATGGGTAATACGGCCACTATGAAGGGGGTACCCATAAATCACCAGAAGGACATGAAAATGAATTCTCACGAGGCAGCCAACGTCTTGCTTGCTAACATTGGGGGAGGGGGCACTATATACAGCTTCACACCGCCCATGAGGAACGGGGACCGGGACCATTTGTCCTCTACAAGGACCCATAGCAGTCACAGACTGAAGACACACCACTGATGTAAAGAGTTTTCAGTGTATAATAAAAAGTTCTGCAACTTTCTAAAATACTTTGCATTTCAATTCCTCACCATTTTCAAGATCTCCGCTTGCTTTCAGTGAATGGGAACATATATGTTGTATCTGACCTAAACACTTCCCACACACAGCTGAGGATTAGTTACAATGTATCCAGTCTAGACAATCCTCTGCGAGCTAAACAGACTGGACTCCCGAAACTGATAGATTTTACCTGCACTGATACATTGTAACAAACTATCAGGAGAAGAGAAAGATTTGTGCTGCTGACGTGTTTAGCTCACAGAGGATTCTCTAGATAGGCTACAATTGTAGCACATGCTCAGCTATATGGGTTATATCTGATCTAGTCAATCCTCTGTGCTCTAAAAACATCAGCAGCCCAAATCTCTCCTGTCCCGATAGTTACATTTTACCTGCACTGATACATTGTATCAGCCTAAAATCCAGAGCTTTGTCTACACTGGATACAATTGTAACAAACCCTCAACAGTGATAAAGATTAGATTTGTGTAGGTTTTCAGCCTTTAGATGTACACAACCATTCACTGACAGCAAGCAGTGATCTTGAAAACTGTGCAGCACTTTCGTCATGTCACTCTATAGCTTCATAAAATCAGAAAAATCCCTTAAAGGGGATGTCCACACAATGTCATTTTTGAAGGTTGATGGTGCCTGTTCTCCTATAGAAGACAGACCAGTGGGGGAGGGCTCCTGCTGCAGCCAGTTGCCTTACAGAAAACACGAGATTACGAGAAGGAGGGGAGGGGGAAGGATTCTTTATATATTTCTTCCCATTTTGGGCCACTTTCTACTTTTCACATTTCTTTAATTGTTGAACTCCTTTGCCCTTTCCGTTTTTTCCCTAGAGGACGGCAGAGCGATACCGCGGCCGCCTTCCCCCAAACTGCAGACTCGCCGTAAAACTCTGATAAATGATCCTCCCTTCCCTAACAATAACATATGAGATTCTCTGCTGCGCTCACAACAAAATTAGGCAAAGTTATAAAAACAGGAAGAATTTTTTGGTGTTTTTTTGTTCTTTCCCTCCCTTGGTTCTCGCTCTCGTGCTCGGACCGTTGGGAAATTTTCTCCTGAGCGTTAATGATGCTCCTGCGCTGCTGAGACAGCTTAAATATTACAGCGACCATGATAAATCACCGGCGAGGTGGCGAGGAGCCGGGGTTTGTATATCTTAAACTATTTATAGATTTTCTCCAGGAGGACGTCCAATCATATTAGAGCTGTGGTGGGGTATATATATATATATATACACACACATCATACACGTTATGTCTTCGGTCCCATATATTTATAGGATATTTACAGTCATTGGATTCCAGTTGCCCATCAAGCAAAAAGGACAGGACGTGTCCTTGTCTCCCGACCATTGCAATGAATGGAAACCCCAAGAACCAGAGTTTGAACTGTGGACGTGAATGTGGGCTGTCATGTGGACTTTCCTAGCACAGTATAAAAGGGCCTTCCCCTTGTGTACTAGTCCACATAGCCATTTGTGGGGGTCCGACACCCGAATCCCGCACCGTTAAACCGCTCCGGTTGCCTCTGGGCAGCGGTCGTCCATTCTGGAAGCAGTTAGATCCGGCCGAGCTGCAGTGTTCAAGTGAATAGGAGCAGAGCTGCAGCACGGCCGCTATGTAATGTACGGAGCCAACTGCTTCCGGCTCCGTACATCGCGTAATGGCCAATAACATGCCCGCAGGAGACTGGAGCGGATGATCGGTGCGGGGTCCTGGTGTCGGACTCGCACCGATAATATACTGATGACCTATCCGGTAGTGGACAACCCTTTTAAGGCCAGGTTCACACTGGACAATCCCTTTAAGGCCGGGTTCACACTGGACAATCCCTTTTAAGGCCGGGTTCACACTGGACAATCCCTTTAAGGCCGGGTTCACACTGGACAATCCCTTTAAGGCCGGGTTCACACTGGACAATCCCTTTAAGGCCGGGTTCACACTGGACAATCCCTTTAAGGCCGGGTTCACACTGGACAATCCCTTTAAGGCCGGGTTCACACTGGACAATCCCTTTAAGGCCGGGTTCACACTGGACAATCCCTTTAAGGCCGGGTTCACACTGGACAATCCCTTTAAGGCCGGGTTCACACTGGACAATCCCTTTAAGGCCGGGTTCACACTGGACAATCCCTTTAAGGCCGGGTTCACACTGGACAATCCCTTTAAGGCCGGGTTCACACTGGACAATCCCTTTAAGGCCGGGTTCACACTGGACAATCCCTTTAAGGCCGGGTTCACACTGGACAATCCCTTTAAGGCCGGGTTCACACTGGGTGTATATACTAAGGATTTTCCGCAACGGATTTCATTGCGGAAAATCTGCAGCGTATTACAGTAGCAGCAGAGTCGATGAGATTCGAACAAATCTCCTCCACACGCTGCTTAAAAAATCCGCCCAAAAAAACGTTCATAAATTAACCTGCGGTGCGTTTTTTTTTTAGTCCGCAACATGTCAATTTATGTTGCGGAATCGCTGGTTTTCTGTTCCGGGTTTTCCCCATTGATTTCAATGGGGAGGTAAAACCCGTAACAAATGGCAGATGTTGCGTTTTTTTGCGGCGGATAAGTTGCGATCCCGCTGCAAAAATCGCAACTCAGATAAAAAGAAATCTTATACTTACCCAGATCTCTCTGCGTCTGCATCGGGCCCGGTTTCCTGGGATGACGTTTCATCCCATGTGACTGCTGCAGCCAATCACAGACTGCAGCGGTCACATGGGATAAAACGTCATCCCAGGAGGCCGAGCTGCAGGACGCGTCACCATGGCTACGGGTAAGCATAGACTTCTTTTTTTTTACATGATGTTTTCCGCAGCGGGCATTCCGGTCGGAAAACCGCACCACAATTTACTGCGATTTTTCGGTCGGAATTTCTTGCGACGACCAGCAGAATACGCTGTGGACTTTTACGCAGCGTATCAGCCCCGTGTGAACATGGCCTTAAACTGCTTTTCGGCCCAGACCGTACCTTTTCATGCCCTCAGTTATATGGATGATATATTACGCAGGTGTCCTCCCCCAGAAGGAATACGGGGCCTTATGTAGATGCCATACAACGGCACTTAGAAAGCCTATGGGTCCTGTGTACATAATACGGACTAGTAGGGAACGGACCGTACATAGTCCACTGTCCAGTCACATGACTTTCCCGTAGGCACCACCCCATAACTCAAAATTGACTGACATGTTTCTGACATGAGTTCGACTTGTATGCAGGTACATGACCTAAGATGGTTCTCCACAGTCTCCAACATGGCCGACGATGTTTGCTACTTCCTGTCCCCAGTTAGATTAGGAAGTACAGCTCTGGAGCACAAACTGCGGCTTTAACAAGTAAAATACTGTGCAGACTAAAAGAGCAAGAGAATTCACATGGAGAGGAGCGTTAAGATTATGGAAAAGAAAGGAAAGGAATATAAAATTCAATTAAAACAAAGCACTTTACGCGTAGTTTACCGAGCAATGGCGGAGCGCCAACATGTTCTTATCTGTCATTTGCAGCTCACAGTGATAAGTCAGCATCTGAATCGAAGGGGAAACTCCACTTCTGAACAACATATCGAGTAACTTTGCAAATACTTTCCTTTACATATCTTGTACATGATACATACATATTTTTGTCTCCAGTTACATCCAGAGCTGCATTCTGAATTTTAGCTGTATGGTATCATAGACCAGTGTAATATAGGAGCCTGTGTAGCTTTGCACTTACCCTATTTTACTTTACTATACTGTACTGGATTTAAGTTACACAATGTGTTATACTCCATTCACATCCAGAGCAGCTTTCAAAAATTTGCTAGTTGTCCTTGAAAACAGACTGGTTTATCTATGCTTTACAGTCAGATATGTGGCCTAACAGCTCAGCTCAAACGGTGTGACTGTTATCAGAACTTCCACAATGCACTGCTCTCTGTTAATAGCAAAATGCTATATGCAGCTTTGGATGTGATTGGAGTATAAAACATGAAATCGCTCAAAATTACTTCAAAATATGTAAAGCAAAACATTTTCAAGACTATTCAACATTTTATGTAGATTTAGACAGTAAAAAGTTGCTGAAAAAAGGAGTTCTCCTTTAATAAGAGTGCAAAAATATTCATCCCCCCACATACATCCACTGCCTATATTTTCTGTCTATTCCACACGTTTCGCTTTTTCCTTGTCTGTGTACGTTATGAGACATAGGACGAGATCTCATTGTCCCCTGGACCAGGCTCGAAGTATTAACCCCCTTCCCAGAAATGCAAGTGAAGAAGAAGCATTTTGCTAATTATCTGGAGAACCCCCCTCCCCCGCTCCCCGGGGTCCGTAAGAGCGCTATTTTTGCAAGGTCATATCCAACACATTAAGGAATCCCTGTGATGTTCCCGGCCTACCACCGGGCCGCCAGGACTTCACGCCCCACATAAAGGAACGAGACAGACGAGTCCTAATCATTACCCGGACTCTACTTAATGGGCCGCATGTATCCAGATATTTGTGGTCCCTGGAGGGCACTTGTTAGAGGGATCCGAGTTATCTCAGATCTATAGGGTCAGGCGGGATTTATAATCACCTTTGATCATTATACATTAATATATCGCTCTACTCTTACCATTAGTTATTATAGCTCTATGAGAACAGTTGTGGACAGTGCCTACACTACAACTCCCATCAGGGGCATAGCTATAGGTGGTGCGGAGGTAGCAGTGGCATCTTATACTAGTATTATAAATGGCGCATGGATGGTTGGGGGCCCTGTGATATATTTTGCATTAGAGCCCAGAAGCTTCAAGTTACACCTCTGTCTCCCATTATGCAATACAGCTGAGCATGGCCTATGCAGATACTGTGGCAGGGGGCAGCCGGGTGACGTCACATCCGTCAATCAGTGAGTAATCATGAAAGCAGCAGAATTTTGATTGCAGCTCTGGATGTGACTCAAAATCCCTGCTAGATAAGTAAAACCAAGGTGCTGAACAATATTTAGTCACAAGTTGCGCTATAGTCAAGTGTGGTGGGTTTGAGGTAGTGGAGGCTCTAACATAATATGAGCCCAGGGGCAAGTGCCCCTTTTGCCCATGTCATAATTCAGCCCTCTAAATAACCGCAGCAGCATGTGAGCCCCTCCATGGTCAGGTCAGGTTGTCCTCTGCTGGACCTGTTGTGATCGGGTCCAGTCATAGTGTCTGAACGTGGGCCAACTGCAGGATCCCCTGGTCGTCTGGTGGGCCAGTTTAACCCTTCTGGCGGGTGAAATATCAGATCCAATTAAAGTTAATACGATATCTGTTCTGATCTCATCTTTGGACCGGATGCTGAGGACTAGGTCTGGACTGGCGCTCATATACCAGGGGTACTCCTAGTGCCACCAAACTATATTTTAAGCCAGCCGTAGTCATCTGCTGGGTACACTGAGTCTTGAATTGGCAGCGGCACGGGTATTCGCAGGGGGCTCCTGCCCAGGAAATTATGGAAACTTCTTTGATGCAGTTAAACCTTATAATTCTAGTTTTGCTATGAATGCCAACACAAATAAGAGCGGGCGATCGTAGTGTGCCGGGACGGGAACATTACCCACTTTACCTACATTTTCCAAGTGGGCCCTCTCTGAGTGCCCCCGCAGGGCTCACAGCCAGTGTCCATATTGTCCTAATCAGAGTTCCCCTAAGTGTCAGCCGCAGTGCCCCTTTAAATGGCAGCAACAGTAACCCCTTAAGTGCCATCCACAGTACGCCTTACTATGTGGCGCATTGATGTCTAAAGCTCAAAGATGATTGGCTGATTGGAGAAAGTGGTAATAGCGGTACCATGTGATTTGATAGCTATAGGCCATTCATAATAGGCGCTGCCCCCCCCCCCCAATAGGCGCAACTGAAGGATCTGTGATACTAACACTAACACCTGCGCCACCCTCTGGCTATGCCACCCCATGCTTTACATTGGCATGGTGTGGTAGCACCTGATTGATGGCGACCATAATTTATCCAGTTACGTTCCCTGCTTACAATGCCTGACACTCTGCATCTTTAATCAGGAAAAATTACTGCAAAACAATCTGTTTCCCTCCCCCGTGTAATGCGGGTGTTTATCACCGGCAGATGACGGCCTTGGTTCAAGCCTTAAATCTCGCTGATCAGTGCGACGGCGGGATGTGGCTTCAAGACACAATTGAATTATAGCCGGTTTGGCAGCCACATTGGTTCTCTCGTCTTTCCATCAGGACGGCCCATAACTCACTTTTATGTGGGTTTTTATATAGGTCGCTTTATTATTTACTCATCCTCTTATTATAGGGTCAGTAGAAGCAGACGGATCCCTCTCAGATCCCCGTTATTTCCATGTAATGCCAGTGATTGTCATAGGGAGCGTAGACAATGGTGGAGATAACGCCATAGCAGCCATATTGAATGTTGAGGGGGCATAACCTGAATTTCGTGGCATTTGTAATAAAGAGCATGGGCTGTTTTATGGCAGCCTGTAGTCTAGAGCCTGATGACGGATCTACAGGAAAGTTACGTTATTTTCCGATGGGGCTGGGCCCTGGGGCGTACATAGGGGTGAGGTGACACTATAGCAAAATGGCCACCTCTTCCAGGACTTGGTGCTTGTTCGTCCTCCATATTGTTTCCACAATCTTTGGGATGATTCTATACCCCCTTATTTTTACCGCTGTAGGGCCTGTAACGAGGGATGCAGCCAGACTGGAGTGCGACCCCTTTCTCCAGGGGCCCCATGGCTGCCGCGTGGTACGTATGTCCTTGGTACCAGCCATAGGTTGTTGGTGCCCTGTGCTGTACCTCTGATGCCCCCTTATAGTGCACCATACAGTGCCCACAAAACATTGCCATATTGTGTACAAATAAAAAGTCCCAATCAATAAACTAGGGAATGTAGCTGCCTTTCTATAGGTACGGGCACCAAGTATGGGATGCAGGGTGCAAGCTCCAGGGGCATATACTATTAGGGACAGTAGCGCCCCCTTCAGTAATGACAGGTGATGTGCCCAATGATCAAATGTACCCTACTGCTAATACCTAGTAATTATGGTATATTATGGAAATGCTATTTAAGCCGTACCCTCGCTATGTTCATACGGCAGATTTTTCAAGTGGAAAATATCCAACGGGGAGTTGGCCGAGAAACCGCGGTAGAATTTAGAAGATTTCGGATGTGGTTTTGCAGTAAAGACTGGCGCATTTCTGCACGCAGATAAGCCCCATTCGATGGGGCTAATCTGCCTGCCGTTACCCGCTGCAATTTTCACATCGGAATATACAGCCGATACCACGTCAAGAAGTGACACGTCACTCCTTTTTTTTTTTCAGTGAGGCGGTTTACAATTCCACACGCTGCTGAAAATTCTTACCCGTATAAACAACGGGGCAGTTTAGTCTTAAAGACAATGGGAGGCTTACAAGCGTTTGTCATGTTGATTCTATTGCAGAAATTCGTCCGAATCATTGTGAAAACTGAGCTGTGTGAATAGGGTCTTAGTGTACTTGCACATGGGGTGGAAAAATTCGCAAAAAATCCGGCTACGGATTTTGCCACAAACCCACTACAAATTTCCATGCAAAAATATTCCACACCATGTAGATACGATTTGTTCCAATCTCATCTACATGACTGGTACCGTATTCCGCTGCAGATTTTCCATCTGCAAATCCGCACTCAAAAATGTGCAGCTATTCCGCCCAGGTGTGCAGGTTCCCTGACAGTGGATCTAAAGGTGGAGTCTGATTTAAAACACCATTGCCCTAAACAAGGTCCGTAAGTCACTTTGTGTCTGTGAATATTATATTTCTTAGTTACATCTGTGTCTGGGAAAGCTGGGTGACAAGAAATGGTCGTCACTTGGGGGATTTTGTGATAAATTAAACCTGTTGCTAAGGAAAAGTGAAGCAGCAGCCCTTAACAACCGATCAGAGTGAAGCTTTCATTGTTCAGAGAACCTTTTTCAAATGAAAGCTGCAATCTGATTGGTTGCTAGGGGCACCTACTTTTCTTTTCCTTAGCAGCAGTTTTGATCAATCTTTCCTGTTATGTTTGACACACCGCTGCGTCGCCCCATCTTGTGTATCTAAGCTAATATATTATAATTCTGTATAATGTGCCGGTACAGGAGCAGAGTCGGGCATAAGCTGGCAGCGTTTGAAGTCTGATTTCACATATGGTGCCAGTAGGGAGGCATTTGACAGATCGTCCTTTGAGAGCGGCGCCGTCTTGCATAGAAATCCTCGGCCCTCCACTTCGGTGTCTGCGGGGCGATGTGTTTTGATGATAAGGTTTTTCTCGTTTAGCATTTTTTATTTTTTGTGTGTGCACAAAGCAATCTAATGCAAAGGAGGTCCAACCGCGACCATCGCCGGCCCACGGGGCAAAATGTAAATCACAAGTCATCGCTGTTGGTTTAGCAGTTTATAGGAACAGCTTCAAATGTCAGCGTCAACGGCAAGCCTGAGCTCACACCATGCAGGGCATTCTGGGATATTATGTTTTATAAAGGACGGGGGTGCGTATTATGTTATATACAGACGAGGCAGAGGACAGTGCCCTGTGATGAAGGAGTTAAAGGGGGTTTCTGGCAGAGGTTGTGCCATCAGGACCTTCCCTGCCCATATGCCCTGTTACGATTTATAGACGTCTTAATACATGGTGAACAAAAATTTCTATGTATTAATGAACGGTCATTAATTTCCCCGGTCTTGGCTGGATTTAAACAACGTTTCCATTCACTGACAGCAAGCAGATAGTATCTGGAAACCCTCTGTTAAACTGCCCCTTTTCCCAATTGCCAGTTCCTGGGGTTAAGGAACAGTTCAGGACTACCTCTGTCCTTCCTCTGCCCCATGAAAAACAGTCCCTGCAGTGATAATGGGGCAAAAGCAGGAAAGGGGTAGTCCTGAACTCCTGAACTGTCCCTCCCCTAGGAACTGGCAATTGGGGAAGGGGCGGCCCCCCTTCTCAGTCTATACCTATTCATTCTATGTCCCCTGTTGCATTTTTGGACCATAGTATCTGTTTGCCCAAAAGCCAATAATATTCCTGAGCCCCAAAATCCAGTGTTCCTGAGCCCCAAAATCCAGTGTTCCTGAGCCTCAAAATCCATAGTGTTCCTGAGCCCCAAAATCCAGTGTTCCTGAGCCTCAAAATCCATAGTGTTCCAGGACCCCAAAGTCCATAGTGTTCCAGGACCCCAAAGTCTATAGTGTTCCAGGGCCCCACAATCCATAGTGTCCCTGGGCCCCGAAATACATAGTGTACTAGGGCTCCAAAGTCCATAGTGTTCCAGGGCCCCACAGTCCATAGTGTTCCAGGGCCCCACAGTCCATAGTGTTCCAGGGCCCCACAGTCCATAGTGTTCCAGGGCCCCACAGTCCATAGTGTTCCAGGGCCCCACAGTCCATAGTGTTCCAGGGCCCCACAGTCCATAGTGTTCCAGGGCTCCAAAGTCCATAGTGTTCCAGGGCTCCAAAGTCCATAGTGTTCCAGGGCTCCAAAGTCCATAGTGTTCCAGGGCTCCAAAGTCCATAGTGTTCCAGGGTCCCAAAGTCCATAGTGTTCCAGGGCCCCAAAGTCCATAGTGTTCCAGGGCCCCAAAGTCCATAGTGTTCCAGGGCCCTAAAGTCCATAGTGTCACTGTATCCCAAAGCCCATGTTATTGCTGGGCCCAATGTGTTGCTGGGCTCCAAAACCAAAAGTGGTTTTGGGCCCTAAACCCCATAGTTTTCCTGGTAACCAAAATCTATAGTGTTGCTGGACACGAAAAGCCCATGGTGTATATGGACCCCAAAGCCCATTGTCTCCCTGGGCCTAAAAGCAGTTGCTACCCCTATTACCACCGCACTGGCCCATACCCGTCAACTTTACTGACCCTGCAAATAAAGACGAAAGTTTATTGAATTACCGGAATAGTGTCTAACCTGTGGGCATCTATAGGATTTTTCCAACTCCTCAAACAGAAGATATCAACTCGGGCACAGAAACCGCAGAAAACCGCACTGAATTTTCCTTAATAAACCCTCTGTGCCTTTAAGACAATTAGAAAACCGCCTTTGCCGCGCCGTGTATGGACTACATTCAGATCTTGAGAATATTAACGGGAGACTCTACAACGGCACAGGCGCCAGAGATTGACGTGTCGGTGCCGGATCACAGAAGGGGTCATGGATTTATGGAATGTCTTTTTACAAGGGGTAATAAAGGTTAATATAGTTTGGGAATTTATAAAATACTTCGTCTTAAGAGCGCACGAGGTCCGAGGTTATAAATCTGGTGAGGAAGCGGCGGAGATATGATGTGTCTCATCTGCTTTCAAAGGGAAGATTTATATAGAAAATAAAGAGGAGATCAGCGGCGCCAGATTAACGAGTTACTTTTTTCTGTATTGTCGTACTCTGGGTACAGCGGAGCTGTGATCTATTCTTTATGGACCCACAAAGGGTGTGCAGCTGCCATAGGGCCCATAAAGAGAGGCAGACCCCAGCTCAAGTTGGGAGGGTAATTTACCTCTTGTCCTTGTATGAGGGAGTTTATAATTTATAATTTACGCTCCCCTATAGAGATTTATTATAAAATTTATCAGCACAGGATATTGGATCTAAAAATTGTAGACAATTTTCATAAAGTGTAGTACATTTGGCGGAGCTCTGTGTCCCCCATTGAGAGCTCCGCCAAATGTACTACACTTTATGAAAATTCGAACACTATGGACTTTGGGGCCCTGGAACATTATGGACTTTGGGGCCCTGGAACACTATGGACTTTGGGGCCCTGAAACACTATGGACTTTGGGGCCCTGGGACACTATGGACTTTGGGGCCCTGGAACATTATGGACTTTGGGGCCCTGAAACACTATGGACTTTGGGGCCCTGAAACACTATGGACTTTGGGGCCCTGGGACACTATGGACTTTGGGGCCCTGGGACACTATGGACTTTGGGGCCCTGGGACACTATGGACTTTGGGGCCCTGGGACACTATGGACTTTGGGGCCCTGGAACATTATGGACTTTGGGGCCCTGGAACATTATGGACTTTGGGGCCCTGGAACACTATGGACTTTTGGGCCCCTGGAACACTATGGACTTTTGGGCCCTGGAACACTATGGACTTTGGGGCCCTGGGACACTATGGACTTTGGGGCCCTGGGACACTATGGACTTTGGGGCCCTGGGACACTATGGACTTTGGGGCCCTGGAACATTATGGACTTTGGGGCCCTGGAACACTATGGACTTTTGGGCCCCTGGAACACTATGGACTTTGGGGCCCTGGAACACTATGGACTTTGGGGCCCTGGAACACTATGGACTTTGGGGCCCTGGAACACTGTGGACTTTGGGGCCCTGGAACACTGTGGACTTTGGGACACCCCTGCTGTTAGGTATGGGAACTTTATGCTATGGCAGCTCAGCTACTATTTACTGTAGTCCTCGGACTGGCCTTGATAAGTATTTACACCCCTGAACTCCCCTAATTTGCTAAGAGTTTTCAAGGACGGTTGCCCATGAGCTCTCTCAAATCCTCCCAGTGCATATCACCCTGTCATCATTGTCTTCTCTTCAAGTGGATGAAATGTTTAATTAAGGCTTTGCGTCCATTTAACGGCCCATCAATGACTCATATAACCCGCTACACTACATTCTGCTACATGGATAAGAGGGGAAACGGCAGAATTAACGAGGAGCGGGGATATAGTGATGGGTAAGAACTAATGCTATATTTATTTACATAAGGGATTCACTCTCAACCAGGTATCATACCTATTATACTTTTGTCTTTTTTGACACAAAAGTATTTAACATTTCATACTCTCAACCAGTGTCATGCATAGAAGAGCAGGGGCCCCTTAGCAAAGACCATACAGGGCCACCCATTATGCTGCAGAGTTTATCCACCCCGGACAGAAGGGCATGGTATTTGTTGGCCCCTCCAAGCCTTTCCATGACCGTTGGGTCAATTCCTCACCCCCTTCATTTGCTAATAATCCTAATCCTCTGGAGATCGGTGCCCTAAACAGCTCTAATAGCAAAGTGAATGAGGCCAACCAGGATGGTGCCCCTTCTCTCCAAAGGCTTCATAGCAGTCAGATGGTCTATGGTGTGTACGTCTTCGGGTTGTCACCCAACTTTTCCACACTAATTATGTAGTGGTACATACCTTTGTCTAGTATCACTGTATATCTAGACAGATTTGCCATTCAGGAGTGTGGTAAAGCTGGATGAGTAGTAGCAGCTGCCATGTTGTCACTTTCTCATGAGTCACCATCAAGAGGATGACTCAAGGTCTTATAATTACTAGTAATTTTCCTGTTTTTAAGGAGGCAGGACCTTTCAGCCTAGTCTAAGCTATCCCCACTCTGATTGATCTTCCATTATATATTTTATCATGCACCTCAATCTCATTAGTGTGAAATACATCATTGGCTAGGATCAAGCTAGGAGCCCTAATTTATGTAGTAAAGCTCGGCCGTAAGTGCCCTTTAGTAAATCTACATAATTAACAGTGATAAATGTGCCGTTACCAGTAATTACATAGAATACAACACTGCTGCACCCGGGGAGTCTGGGAAATCATATGCAAATTAGCAAGCATTGACCATGCTCTGGGGGGCTGGTGGTTTCTGAGGTCCTGGGGTAAATTAATTTGGGTTTTTCTGATCGAAAACAAAGAAAAACGAGTGTTACAATTATTGAAGACGTGGAGATGCCCGGAAGGGAAATATTGTACTTTCCATTACCCTCTGCCCTAGGAACAGCTGTATGTTGCTTTGCGGTGATATAAAGGGAAGTTGTGGTTCCTTGGCAACTGCACAGCTTTTGGCGTAAGCGTTCATTTGTCTATATGCAGTTCATGAAAGTCAATTTAAAAAATGTGAAGCTAATCACGTAAAATCTAGAAAAATTGCCCCTTCAGTAATCTTAAAGGTTTCTTCAAAAAGAACCCAAGAGAATCTCATTAGAACCTCATAAAAAAAAAAACGCTCTAGCTGTTGTAATTAGCTAAATTTAAATCTGACATACCACCACTAGGGGGAGCTCACTATTAATGTTCTTATGTAGCTCCTTGTAAGTTCAATAATGCATAGGTATAAAATTAAGCGCCCTCTAGTGGCGGCTGACTGCAGCCAGAATTTTATAATTTAACTTCATGTCTATTCTAGGGATTTGGAGCTCTGTATCAGCACAACGGAGCTCTACCTGATATACTAAGAAATTACCCAGCACAGAAAAATAGACCTAAAAATAACATGGTGATAAAAGGTGGAGATTCCCTTTAAATAAGGCTCTGACTATATAAGGTGGTTAATTAACCCTTCCTGCTTAAACCACTCGATCGTTGTATTAGCCTGTGGAGCTGCCGTTATAGGAAGCCGCTTTTCTACCCTTCACCGTCCTCCAAGGCTTGTCCTGCTAAATGCCATTTGGAGCAACCGGCTTCTCATTTGACAGTAAAATCAATGGTTGAAATATTGCAGAAGCCGAAAATGCCCAGTGTGGAATTCATTACAGGAAGGAGCTCTGCAGTCTAGAATAAGCTGAGACCCCTTCATTGTAGTGATAGCTGGGGGTCTCTGCTCATGGACGACCACTAATAACATGTAGTACCACTCCATGATATGAAAAGGATGTTTAAAGGTATACAAACCATTTAACTCTTCACTTGCTTCCTTATAACGTGGTCACACATCTTCTATGCAATTCATATTCTATATAGGAGCAGTATTATAGTAGTTATATTCTTGTATGTAGGGGGCAGTATTATAGTAGTTATATTCTTGTATATAGGGGGCAGTATTATAGTAGTTATATTCTTGTATATAGGAGCAGTATTATAGTAGTTATATTCTTGTATATAGGGGCAGTATTATAGTAGTTATATTCTTGTATATAGGGGCAGTATTATAGTAGTTATATTCTTGTATATAGTGGACAGAATTATAGTAGTTATATTCTTGTATATAGGGGTAGTATTATAGTAGTTATATTCTTGTATATAGGGGCAGTATTATAGTAGTTATATTCTTGTATATAGGGGCAGTATTATAGTAGTTATATTCTTGTATATAGGGGGCAGTATTATAGTAGTTATATTCTTGTATATAGGGGGCAGTATTATAGTAGATATATTCTTGTATATAGGGGTCAGTATTATAGTAGTTATATTCTTGTATATAGGAGCAGTATTATAGTAGTTATATTCTTGTACATAGGAGGCAGTATTATAGTAGTTATATT
Organism: Rhinoderma darwinii; assembly: GCF_050947455.1. NCBI lineage: Eukaryota > Metazoa > Chordata > Amphibia > Anura > Rhinodermatidae > Rhinoderma > Rhinoderma darwinii. The sequence goes on along the minus strand of NC_134689.1, from coordinate 8,291,236 downwards.
CTTGTATATAGGGGGCAGTATTATAGTAGTTATATTCTTGTATATAGGGAGCAGTATTATAGTAGTTATATTTTTGTATATAGGGAGCAGTATTATAGTAGTTATAGTCTTGTACATAGGAGCAGTATTATAGTAGTTATATTCTTGTATATAGGGGCAGTATTATAGTAGTTATATTCGTGTATATAGGGGGCAGTATTATAGTAGTTATATTGTATATAGGGGCAGTATTATAGTAGTTATATTCTTGTATATAGGGGGCAGTATTATAGTAGTTATATTCTTGTATATAGGGGGCAGTATTATAGTAGTTATATTCTAGTATATAGGGGCAGTATTATGGTAGTTATATTATTGTATATAGGTGCAGTATTATAGTAGTTATATTCTTGTATATAGGGGGCAGTATTAAAGTAGTTATATTCTTGTATATAGGGAGCAGTATTATAGTAGTTATATTCTTGTATATAGGGGCAGTATTAAAGTAGTTATAGTCTTGTATATAGGGAGCAGTATTATAGTAGTTATATTCTTGTATATAGGGGCAGTATTATAGTAGTTATATTCTTGTATATAGGGGCAGTATTATAGTAGTTATATTCTTGTATATAGGGGGCAGTATTATAGTAGTTATATTCTAGTATATAGGGGCAGTATTATAGTAGTTATATTCTTGTATATAGGGAACAGTATAAGGGCATGCCCCCACGTGGCGGATTTCCTCCGCAACTGTCCGCATCAATGCCGCACCTAATCCGGGTTGCGGATTACGGCTGCGGATCTGCCCAAAATGTGCAGTAAATTGATGCGGACTAGCTGCTGCGGACTGCGGATAAAGTGCTTCCCTTCTCTCTATCAGTGCAGGATAGAGAAAAGGGACAGCACTTTCCCTAGTGAAAGTAAACGAATTTCATACTTACTGGCCGTTGTCTTGGTGACGCGTCCCTCTTTCGGCATCCAGCCCTACCTCCCTGGATGACGCGGCAGTCCATGTGACCGCTGCAGCCTGTGATTGGCTGCAGCCGTCACTTAGACTGAAACGTCATCCTGGGAAGCTGAACTGGAGACAGAAGCAGGGAGTTCTCGGTAAGTATGAACTTCTATTTTTTTTACAGGTTGCTATATATTGGGATCGGTAGTCACTGTCCCGGGTGCAGAAACAGCTACTGCCGATCGCTTAACTCTTTCAGCACCCTGGACAGTGACTATTTACTGACGTCTCCTAGCAACGCTCCCGTAATTCCAGGAGCCCCATTGACTTCCTCAGTCTGGCTGTAGACCTAGAAATACATAGGTCCAGCCAGAATGAAGACATGTCAAGTTAAAAAAGCAAGACGGATCCGCAGCACACATAACATGTGCATGACAGCTGCGGACTTCATTGCGGAATTTAGAATCTCCATTGAAGTCAATGGAGAAATTCCGCCATGAGTCCGCAACCAGTCCGCCACTGCTCCGCAACAGACAGAGCATGCTGCGGACACCAAATTCCGCTCCGCAGCCTATGCTCCGCAGCGGAATTTTACGCATCGTCTAAACGAACACTTCTAAATTTAAGTGGAAGTCAATGGAGAAACGGCTCCGCTGCGGATTAACGCTGCGGAGTGTCCGCAGCGGAATTCAAGTGAAATTCCGCCACGTGTGAACCCAGCCTTATAGTAGTTATAATCTTGTATATAGGAGCAGTATTATAGTAGTTATAATCTTGTATATAGGAGCAGTATTATAGTAGTTATATTCTTGTATATAGAGGCAGTATTATAGTAGTTATATTCTTGTATATAGAGGCAGTATTATAGTAGTTATATTCTTGTATATAGGGGGCAGTGTTATAGTAGTTATATTCTTGTATATAGGAGCAGTATTATAGTAGATATATTCTTGTATATAGGAGCAGTATTATAGTAGTTATATTCTTGTATATAGGGGGCAGTATTATAGTAGTTATATTCTTGTATATAGGAGCAGTATTATAGTAGTTATATTCTTGTATATAGGAGCAGTATTATAGTTCTATTCTTGTATATAGGGGGCAGTATTATAGTAGTTATATTCTTGTATATAGGAGCAGTATTATAGTAGTTATATTCTTGTATATAGGGGGCATTATTATAGTAGTTATATTCTTGTATATAGGAGCAGTATTATAGTAGTTATATTCTTGTATATAGGAGCAGTATTATAGTAGTTATATTCTTGTATATATGGGTCAGTATTATAGTAGTTATATTCTTATATATAGGAGCAGTATTATAGTAGTTATATTCTTGTATATAGGAGCAGTATTATAGTAGTTATATTCTTGTATATAGTGGCAGTATTATAGTAGTTATATTCTTGTATATAGGGGCAGTATTATAGTAGTTATATTCTTGTATATAGGGGGCAGTATTATAGTAGTTATATTCTTGTATATAGGAGGCAGTATTATAGAAGTTATATTCTTGTATATAGAAGCAGTATTATAGTAGTTATATTCTTGTATATAGAGGACAGTATCATAGTGGTTATATTCTTGTATATAGGGGGCAGTATTATAGTAGTTATATTCTTGTATATAGGGGCAGTATTATAGTAGTTATATTCTTGTATATAGGGGCAGTATTATAGTAGTTATATTCTTGTATATAAGGAGCAGTATTATAGTAGTTATATTCTTGTATATAGAGGCAGTATTATAGTAGTTATATTCTTGTATATAGGAGCAGTATTATGGTAGTTATATTCTTGTATATAGGAGCAGTATTATAGTAGTTATATTCTTGTATATAGGAGCAGTATTATGGTAGTTATATTCTTGTATATAGGAGCAGTATTATAGTAGTTATATTCTTGTATATAGGAGCAGTATTATAGTAGTTATATTCTTGTATATAGGGGGCAGTATTATAGTAGTTATATTCTTGTATATAGGAGCAGTATTATAGTAGTTATATTCTTGTATATAGGAGCAGTATTATAGTTCTATTCTTGTATATAGGGGGCAGTATTATAGTAGTTATATTCTTGTATATAGGGGGCAGTATTATAGTACTTATATTCATGTATATAGGAGCAGTATTATAGTAGATATATTCTTGTATATAGGAGCAGTATTATAGTACTTATATTCTTGTACATAGGAGGCAGTATTATAGTAGTTATATTCTTGTATATAGGGGGCAGTATTATAGTAGTTATATTCTTGTATATAGGGAGCAGTATTATAGTAGTTATATTTTTGTATATAGGGAGCAGTATTATAGTAGTTATAGTCTTGTACATAGGAACAGTATTATAGTAGTTATATTCTTGTATATAGGGGCAGTATTATAGGAGTTATATTCTTGTATATAGGGGCAGTATTATAGTAGTTATATTTGTGTATATAGGGGGCAGTATTATAGTAGTTATATTGTATATAGGGGCAGTATTATAGTAGTTATATTCTTGTATATAGGGGGCAGTATTATAGTAGTTATACTCTTGTATATGGGGGGCAGTATTATAGTAGTTATATTGTAGTGTATAGGGGCAGTATTATGGTAGTTATATTCTTGTATATAGGGGCAGTATTATAGTAGTTATATTCTTGTATATAGGGGCAGTATTAAAGTAGTTATATTCTTGTATATAGGAAGCAGTATTATAGTAGTTATATTCTTGTATATAGGGGCAGTATTAAAGTAGTTATATTCTTGTATATAGGGAGCAGTATTATAGTAGTTATATTCTTGTATATAGGGGCAGTATTATAGTAGTTATATTCTTGTATATAGGGGCAGTATTATATTAGTTATATTCTTGTATATAGGGGGCAGTATTATAGTAGTTATATTCTAGTATATAGGGGCAGTATTATGGTAGTTATATTCTTGTATATAGGGGGCAGTATTATAGTAGTTATATTCTTGTATATAGGAGGCAGTATTATAGTAGATATATTCTTGTATATAGGGAACAGTATTATAGTAGTTATATTCTTGTATATAGGGTACAGTATTATAGTAGTTATATTCTTGTATATAGGAGCAGTATTATAGTAGTTATATTCTTGTATATAGGAGCAGTATTATAGTAGTTATATTCTTGTATATAGGAGCAGTATTATAGTTCTATTCTTGTATATAGGGGGCAGTATTATAGTAGTTATATTCTTGTATATAGGGGGCAGTATTATAGTACTTATATTCTTGTATATAGGAGCAGTATTATAGTAGATATATTCTTGTACATAGGCGGCAGTATTATAGTAGTTATATTCTTGTATATAGGGGGCAGTATTATAGTAGTTATTCTTGTATATAGGGAACAGTATTATAGTAGTTATATTTTTGTATATAGGGAGCAGTATTATAGTAGTTATATTCTAGTATATAGGGGCAGTATTATGGTAGTTATATTCTTGTATATAGGGGGCAGTATTATAGTAGTTATATTCTTGTATATAGGGGCAGTATTATAGTAGTTATATGCTTGTATATAGGGGCAGTATTATAGTAGTTATATTCTTGTACATAGGCGGCAGTATTATAGTAGTTATATTCTTGTATATAGGGGGCAGTATTATAGTAGTTATATTCTTGTATATAGGGGTCAGTATTATAGTAGTTATATTCTTGTATATAGGAGCAGTAGTATAGTAGTTATATTCTTGTATATAGGGGCGGTATTATAGTAGTAATATTCTTGTATATAGGGGCAGTATTATAGTAGTTATATTCTTGTATATAGGGGCAGTATTATAGTAGTTATATTCTTGTATATAGGGGCAGTATTATAGTAGTTATAGTCTTGTACATAGGAGCAGTATTATAGTAGTTATATTCTTGTATATAGGGGCAGTATTATAGTAGTTATATTCTTGTATATAGGGGCAGTATTATAGTAGTTATATTCGTGTGTATATAGGGGCAGTATAATAGTAGTTATATTGTATATAGGGGCAGTATTATAGTAGTTATATTCTTGTATATAGGGGGCAGTATTATAGTAGATATATTCTTGTATATAGGAGCAGTATTATAGTAGTTATATTCTTGTATATAGGAGCAGTATTATAGTAGTTATATTCTTGTATATAGGAGCAGTAATATAGTAGTTATATTCTTGTATATAGGAGCAGTATTATAGTAGTTATATATCTTGTATATAGGAGCAGTATTATAGTAGATATATTCTTGTATATAGGGGGTAGTATTATAGTAGTTATATTCTTGTATATAGGGGGCAGTATTATAGTAGTTATATTCTTGTATATAGGGGCAGTATTATAGTAGTTATATTCTTGTATATAGGGGCAGTATTAGGGCGGGTTCACACATGGCGGAATTGCACTTAAATTCCGCTGCGGACACTCCGCAGCGTTAATCCGCAGCGGAGCCGTTTCTACATTGACTTTCACTTTAATTTAGCAGTGTTCGTTTACACGATGCGTACAATTCCGCTGCGGAGCATAGGCTGCGGAGCGGAATTTGGTGTCCGCAGCATGCTCTGTCTGTTGCGGAGCAGTGGCGGACTCATGGCGGAATTTCTCCATTGACTTCAATGGAGATTCAAAGTTCCGCAATGAAGTCCGCAGCTGTCATGCACATGTCATGTGTGCTGCGGATGCGTCTTGCTTTTTTTACTTGACATTTCTTCATTCTGGCTGGACCTATGTATTTCTAGGTCTACAGCCAGACTGAGGAAGTCAATGGGGCTCCCGTAATGACGGGAGCGTTGCTAGGAGACGTCAGTAAATAGTCACTGTCCAGGGTGCTGAAAGAGTTAAGCGATCGGCAGTAACTGTTTCTGCACCCGGGACAGTGACTACCGATCTCAATATACATGTATCTGTAAAAAAAAATGAAGTTCGTACTTACCGAGAACTCCCTGTTTCTGTCTCCAGTCCGGCCTCCCAGGATGACGTTTCAGTGTAAGTGACGGCTGCAGCCAATCACAGGCCAAGCACAGGCTGCAGCGGTCACATGGACTGGCGCGTCATCCAGGGAGGTCGGGCTGGATGCCGAAGGAGGGACGCGTCATCAAGACAACGGCCGGTAAGTATGAATTTCTTTTACTTTCACTAGGGAAAGTGCTGTCCCTTCTCTCTATCCTGCACTGATAGGGAGAAGGGAAGCACTTTTCCCGCAGTCCGCAGCAGCTAGTCCGCATCAATTTTCTGCACATTTTGTGCAGATCCGCAGCCGTAATCCGCAACCCGGATTACGTGCGGCATTGATGCGGACAGTTGCGGAGGAATTCCGCCATGTGTGGTCATGCCCTTATAGTAGTTATATTCTTGTATATAGGGAACAGTATTATAGTAGTTATAATCTTGTATATAGGAGCAGTATTATAGTAGTTATAATCTTGTATATAGGAGCAGTATTATAGTAGTTATATTCTTGTATATAGAGGCAGTATTATAGTAGTTATATTCTTGTATATAGAGAGCAGTATTATAGTAGTTATATTCTTGTATATAGGAGCAGTATTATAGTCGTTATATTCTTGTATATAGGGGGCAGTATTATAGTAGTTATATTCTTGTATATAGGGGCAGTATTATAGTAGTTATATTCTTGTATATAGGAGCAGTATTATAGTAGTTATATTCTTGTATATAGGAGCAGTATTATAGTAGTTATAGTCTTGTACATAGGAACAGTATTATAGTAGTTATATTCTTGTATATAGGGGCAGTATTATAGGAGTTATATTCTTGTATATAGGGGCAGTATTATAGTAGTTATATTTGTGTATATAGGGGGCAGTATTATAGTAGTTATATTGTATATAGGGGCAGTATTATAGTAGTTATATTCTTGTATATAGGGGGCAGTATTATAGTAGTTATACTCTTGTATATAGGGGGCAGTATTATAGTAGTTATATTCTAGTATATAGGGGCAGTATTATGGTAGTTATATTCTTGTATATAGGGGCAGTATTATAGTAGTTATATTTTTGTATATAGGGGGCAGTATTAAAGTAGTTATATTCTTGTATATAGGGAGCAGTATTATAGTAGTTATATTCTTGTATATAGGGGCAGTATTAAAGTAGTTATATTCTTGTATATAGGGAGCAGTATTATAGTAGTTATATTCTTGTATATAGGGGCAGTATTATAGTAGTTATATTCTTGTATATAGGGGCAGTATTATATTAGTTATATTATTGTATGTAGGGGGCAGTATTATAGTAGTTATATTCTAGTATATAGGGGCAGTATTATGGTAGTTATATTCTTGTATATAGGGGGCAGTATTATAGTAGTTATATTCTTGTACATAGGGGCAGTATTATAGTAGTTATATTCTTGTATATAGGAGGCAGTATTATAGTAGATATATTCTTGTATATAGGGAACAGTATTATAGTAGTTATATTCTTGTATATAGGGTACAGTATTATGGTAGTTATATTCTTGTATATAGGGGCAGTATTATAGTAGTTATATTCTTGTATATAGGGGGCAGTATTATAGTAGTTATATCCTTGTATATAGGAGCAGTATTATAGTAGTTATATTCTTGTATATAGGAGCAGTATTATAGTAGTTATATTCTTGTATATAGGAGCAGTATTATAGTAGTTATATTCTTGTATATAGGAGCAGTATTATAGTTCTATTCTTGTATATAGGGGGCAGTATTATAGTAGTTATATTCTTGTATATAGGGGGCGGTATTATAGTACTTATATTCTTGTATATAGGAGCAGTATTATAGTAGATATATTCTTGTATATAGGAGCAGTATTATAGTAGTTATATTCTTGTACATAGGAGGCAGTATTATAGTAGATATATTCTTGTATATAGGAGCAGTATTATAGTAGTTATAGTCTTGTACATAGGAGCAGTATTATAGTAGTTATATTCTTGTATATAGGGGCAGTATTATAGTAGTTATATTCTTGTATATAGGGGCAGTATTATAGTAGTTATATTCGTGTGTGTATATAGGGGCAGTATAATAGTAGTTATATTGTATATAGGGGCAGTATTATAGTAGTTATATTCTTGTATATAGGGGGCAGTATTATAGTAGTTATATTCTTGTATATAGGGGCAGTATTATGGTAGTTATATTCTTGTATATAGGGGCAGTATTATAGTAGTTATATTCTTGTATATAGGGGGTAGTATTAAAGTAGTTATATTCTAGTATATAGGGAGCAGTATTATAGTAGTTATATTCTTGTATATAGGGGCAGTATTATAGTAGTTATATTCTTGTATATAGGGGCAGTATTATATTAGTTATATTCTTGTATATAGGGGGCAGTATTATAGTAGTTATATTCTAGTATATAGGGGCAGTATTATGGTAGTTATATTCTTGTATATAGGGGGCAGTATTATAGTAGTTATATTCTTGTATATAGGGGCAGTATTATAGTAGTTATATGCTTGTATATAGGGGCAGTATTATAGTAGTTATATTCTTGTATATAGGGGGCAGTGTTATAGTAGTTATATTCTTGTATATAGGGGGCAGTATTATAGTAGTTATATTCTTGTATATAGGGGCAGTATTATAGTAGTTATATTCTTGTATATAGGAGGCAGTATTATAGTAGATATATTCTTGTATATAGGGAACAGTATTATAGTAGTTATATTCTTGTATATAGGGTACAGTATTATAGTAGTTATATTCTTGTATATAGGGGCAGTATTATAGTAGTTATATTCTTGTATATAGGGGGCAGTATTATAGTAGTTATATTCTTGTATATAGGAGCAGTATTATAGTAGTTATATTCTTGTATATAGGAGCAGTATTATAGTAGTTATATTCTTGTGTATAGGAGCAGTAATATAGTAGTTATATTCTTGTATATAGGAGCAGTATTATAGTAGTTATATATCTTGTATATAGGAGCAGTATTATAGTAGATATATTCTTGTATATAGGGGGTAGTATTATAGTAGTTATATTCTTGTATATAGGGGCAGTATTATAGTAGTTATATTCTTGTATATAGGGGCAGTATTATAGTAGTTATATTCTTGTATATAGGGGCAGTATTATAGTAGTTATATTCTTGTATATAGGGAACAGTATTATAGTAGTTATAATCTTGTATATAGGAGCAGTATTATAGTAGTTATAATCTTGTATATAGGAGCAGTATTATAGTAGTTATATTCTTGTATATAGAGGCAGTATTATAGTAGTTATATTCTTGTATATAGAGAGCAGTATTATAGTAGTTATATTCTTGTATATAGGAGCAGTATTATAGTCGTTATATTCTTGTATATAGGGGGCAGTATTATAGTAGTTATATTCTTGTATATAGGGGCAGTATTATAGTAGTTATATTCTTGTATATAGGAGCAGTATTATAGTAGTTATATTCTTGTATATAGGGGGCAGTATTATAGTAGTTATATTCTTGTATATAGGGGCAGTATTATAGTAGTTATATTCTTGTATATAGGAGCAGTATTATAGTAGTTATATTCTTGTATATAGGGGCAGTATTATAGTAGTTATATTCTTGTATATAGGGGGCAGTATTATAGTAGTTATATTCTTGTATATTTGAGGCAGTATTATAGAAGTTATATTCTTGTATATAGAAGCAGTATTATAGTAGTTATATTCTTGTATATAGGGGGCAGTATTATAGTAGTTATATTCTTGTATATAGGAGCAGTATTATAGTAGTTATATTCTTGTATATAGGGGGCAGTATTATAGTAGTTATATTCTTGTATATAGGAGGCAGTATTATAGTAGTTATATTCTTGTATATAGGGGGCAGTATTATAGTAGTTATATTCTTGTATATAGGGGCAGTATTATAGTAGTTATATTCTTGTATAGGAGGCAGTATTATAGTAGTTATATTCTTGTATGTAGGGGGCAGTATTATAGTGGTTATATTCTTGTATATAGGGGGCAGTATTATAGTAGTTATATTCTTGTATATAGGGGCAGTATTATAGTAGTTATATTCTTGTATATAGAGGCAGTATTATAGTAGTTATATTCTTGTATATAGGGGCAGTATTATAGTAGTTATATTCTTGTATATAGGAGCAGTATTATAGTAGTTATATTCTTGTATATAGGGGCAGTATTATAGTAGTTATATTCCTGTATATAGGGGGCAGTATTATAGTAGTTATATTCTTGTATATAGGGGGCAGTATTATAGTAGTTATATTCTTGTATATATAGGAGCAGTATTATAGTAGTTATAGTCTTGTATATAGGGGCAGGATTATAGTAGTTATATTCTTGTATATAGGGGGCAGTATTATAGTCGTTATTTTTTGTCCATTATCTCTTTTATGTCTGTTCAGAGAAGACATAACTTTATTATTAAATATTCTGGAAATGTATTTCTGAAGAGGAGAAGTTGAGAGATTTTTTGGGGGGATAAAAGGAGTAAAATAAATTCTTATGTTGTGAAATGCAAATAGAAAATGGAAGTTTCTCTATAACTATTTTATTATAAAGGCATTTAAAGGTTCACGGAGCTAATTAATAAAAATGTTTATTAAAAGGCGACAGTGACATTTTACTAAATTGTCTTAAAAATACATGACCGACCTCACTCTGCAGCAATTCACTGACTTCCATCTGATCCAGATAAACGTCTCTTTGCTCTTTTTACTCGTCGTAAACTCATTTTTAGAGGTTTTTTTAAGAGCAAGTCCATCCAGTAAGTCCTTGATTTTCTTCATCTGTCAAATCATTAAAAATTCTATTGAGTTTATTTATATCTATTGCTGGGTGAGAGCCAATATGGCCGCCTTTTTACCATTTCTGTCACGCTTCCTCCCCGGGTCACAATTTTGGCAGACGTTTTAACTAGAAACTCCTAAAAATGGTGCAGTATATACTTTCATATACTGTACGATCGTACAGTATATGAAAGTTGAGTGGAAGAGCCCGAAAACAAGTGTAGACTGGAGAGAGATTCAGTTCAGCAGATAGAACTTTCAGTGACTACTTCAGCACCACAGCTACGTGTACTGAACTGGTGGTCACCCAGACAGGAAGTCAAGTGGTTGCTAGGCAACCTGAACTTAAATTCCATTCAAAATATGCTAAAAGAAGCTGCAAAAAAATAATAATATATATATATTCTGCCTCTGTACATGACACTAAGGGCAAAGCCACACGTGGCGGAATTGCTCTTGAATTCCGCTGCGGACACTCCACAGCGTTAATCCGCAGCGGACCCGTTTCTCCATTGACTTCCACTTATATTTAGTAGGGTTCGTTTAGACGAGGCTGAAAATTCCGCTGCGGAGCATAGGCTGCGGTGCGGAATTTGGTGTCCGCAGCATGCAATGGATGTTGTGGCGGACTGGTTGCGGACTCATGGCGAAATTTCTCCATTGACTTCAATGGAGATTTTAATTTCCGCAATGAAGTCCGCAGCTGTCATGCACATGTTATGTGTGCTGCGGATGCGTCTTGCTTTTTTGACATGACATTTCTTCATTCTGGCTGGACCTATGTATTTCTAGGTCTACAGCCAGACTGAGGAAGTCAATGGGGCTCCCATAATTACGGGAGCGTTGCTAGGAGACGTCTGTAAATAGTCACTGTCCAGGGTGCTGAAAGAGTTAAGCGATCGGCAGTAACTGTTTCTGCCCCCTGGACAGTGACTACCGATCCCAATATACAGCAACCTGTAAAAAAATAGAAGTTCATACTTACCGAGAACTCCCTGCTTCTTCCTCCAGTCCGGCCTCCCAGGATGACGTTTCAGTCTAAGTGACGGCTGCAGCCAATCACAGCCCAAGCACAGGCTGCAGCGGTCACATGGACTGGCGCGTCATCCAGGGAGGTCGGGCTGGATGCCGAAAGAGGGACGCGTCACCAAGACAACGGCCGGTAAGTATGAAATTCTTTTACTTTCACTAGGGAAAGTGCTGTCCCTTCTCTCTATCCTGCACTGATAGGGAGAAGAGAAGCACTTTTCCCGCAGTCCGCAGCAGCTAGTCCGCATCAATTTACTGCACATTTTGGGCAGATCCGCCGCAGAATCTGCAACGCAGATTCTGTGCGGCATTGATGCGGACAGTTGCGGAGGAAAACCGCCATGTGTGGTCATGCCCTAATTCAACTGAGTTTGTCCGGTTACTGCTGTGGAGTTCCACTTTAATTTTTCATTTTTTATTTAATACATCCCGTTATCAAATTGAGGTTGTAAATATTGAGCAGTGGCCGTTTAACTCCCAAACCCGACATCTCTCCTGTTATCGCTGTTATTACTTCATTGTCATATTTTACATTATCTCTTAAAATGCTCTCACCTGATATATAAAAAAAAAAAATGACGGAATCCAGACCGTGAAGTATTTCATGGATAATAGGATAAAATCCGCAGTAATGGCGTACAATACTCTGCCGTTTTATTATCAATTTAACACATCTGAACAAATTACATAGAGCCGGCGGCTTTTCATATGAAATTATAGATCAGCGCTGGCGTTCTGTCACTTTTGTGAGAGCTCGCGATTGTTAGAGTCTCTGCGCGCATTGTCGTTCGTGTACAATGCGTATGATCAACCGTTAATGACGCGGCCGCCTCTACTAATGTACAAGACTATAAAGAATGGATAACAATTTTAATTTTAACCCTGCGTGTACAGAAAGATCTTCATTCACTCCAACCTTGGATTATCAAACGTTCGGAAGTGGTGCTCCACCATATGCCGCAGCCCCTTTATTCTAGCCGTATGTCATCACTTGTAATGGCTGGAATACCCCTTTAAATGTCTTGACTCCGCCTATTATAGAATGATTGACATCCTCCCTGAGTCCAGCATGTTATAGAAATTCTGCACTGGGGAGGGAGAATGTGAATCATTCTATGATGGACTATTACTGGGCTGTAATATTTGGCCCCGCCCATTATGGAATGATTGACATCCTCACCGATCTAGAATCTCAAGGCGGGGCCAGAACATAGTCCCACCTCCCATACGTTGAAGTACCAGATTATGAATGCTGGATTAAAGGAATTTTACTGTATTATGATATCGCCACATTTTTTAGGGGCCATGTCCGTTTTATTCAAGGACTGATACTGCTTTTTTTTTTTACTATTTTTTATTTTATTTGAGGTCAGGAGCCCTTTAAGAAGCTTCTCGCACTGGAATTACTTATTGCTGGGAGACTAAGCCTAGGATCTATGGCGCTTTCAGTCTAGTAATACATTTCACTCTTATGTGAACCCCCCATGAAGCTGCGGGGCATGACCTAAAATTTCAGCACATCCCTCCCTCTGAAGTATAGTCCCCCTCCTGGACTTTGCTGAGTCCTTTGATGTACATCACATATAATGGAGACAATGAGTCACCTTATGTTACTGCACAGTTCAGTAGCACAGAGAGCTCTGCGGCTATAGTCTACCTCTAAAATAAAAAATTTAAAGGGACACTAACCTTAATAATGGCAGCGTTATAATAGTCCAGCAGCGTTATAAGAGGAGCGGCTGATACCACTCACACCTATTCATGTAAATGTCTCCGGAGGTTCTCAGCACTGGAGATATGAGACATAAAGTAATGATTATGGGGAAAGCCAGTCAGCTTCTCCTCCACCTGAGATGGCTGATAACAGGGAATAATAGATTGAATTCAACTGCAAAACAAGTGGAGAGAAAATGATTTACTAAGGAGAGTGCAGAAATCCTCTTTAAATTGACACATCGTGCTGACTAATCTTACACATTTGTTGCTTGTCCTTATCTTAAAATTCATAATTTCTTAAATACTCTAGTCACATCCAAAGCTGCATTCGAAATTCTTCCTATAGTCCGTGATATGCCGAGAGACACTTGCGGTAAGATTCTATAATGCCTGCTGCATTGCATATTGGAAGGGGTAGTGTTTTTTTTTTTGTTTTTTTTTACACAATACCTGATATAAACACTGTATCTCCCACAATACAATACAGCAGCATCTGCTCGACACTGAACCAACAGGGGGCTATGGACATGATGGTATTTTTCCTTTCTCTGTAAATCATAGGGTAGTGCCCGAAAAGAGCAACTCTTTACCAGATGTCTTTTTTTTCTTTTATCTGTCCCCAGGAAAGCTGGGTGACAACTTACAAGACCAGTATTATACCCACCACAAGGGTCGCCACCCAGCTTTGTAGAGTCCTGAACAGTAAAGCCGTCTAGTTGTGCTGTGATACAACATCAGGGGATGTATGACTACAGAGTTAGGCAGATTTGCCTTTCAGGAGTCTTGGAAAGCTGAGTGACCATTGCTTAGAATCTGGAATTACAGCCTGAAATTGGGGAACAAAAATTTTTGAGTCGACCTCTTTAGCCGTAGAAATGTGTTTCCCGATAAGCAGTATACTGGACCAGCACTTCAGGGACATGGACGGGGACCACCCAGGTCCCTGCAGGACTCTAGAGATCCAGTGTGGATCTAGATGGTTAATATTTCTAGTTTCAGCATGTTCTCTCCTCCTCTCACTCCCGTCGCTGCCGTAGACATCATGACACCTACACCGGCGTCCTGTCAACTGTGGGGGCGCCCAGGAGTGAGAGGTATCGGCATATTCTGGTCTGGGGTATTAGCTTAGAGGGTCCGGGGTCTGTATTAGCTTAGCCATTCTGGGGTCTGTAGTTTTGGGGGTCCGGGGTCTGTATTAGTTTAGGGGTCCAGTATGGGGTCTGTATTAGTTCATTGGGGCCGGTCTGGGTTCTGTATTTATTTAGAGGGTCTGGTCTGGGGTCTGTATTAGTTTAGGGGTCTGATCTGGGGGTCTGTGTTTTTAGGGGGTCTGGAGTCTGTATTAGTCTAGGGGGTCTGGTCGGTGGTCTGTACTCGTTTAGGGATCTGGTATGGAGTTTTTATTTGGGGGGTCTTATTTCTGTGTACTACTTTAAGGGGTCTGGTCTGGGGTCTGTATTTCCTTAGGGGTTCTGGTTTGGGGTCTATATTAATTTTGTGAGTCAGGTCTGGGTCTATTTCCTTAGAGGGTCTGGTGTTGGGTCTGTATTTGTTTAGGGGTTGGGTCTGGGTCCTGTGCTCATTTTGGGGTGTCATTAAGGGGGTCATAAACCTTAGGTGGGGTCATGTCCTATATTAACACTTTGCATGCCACGTAATGCCTCACTGCCCAGAATCTTCCCGGTGTGACTGCTCAAAGTTGGCTACATGGGGTGCAGAGGTAGCAGTCGGACCCGGACCCTGGTGTCTGACACGGCCCAAAGGCCCCTCTGTCATATATAAAGGCACCAGTGATATAAAGGGCACATGGTAAGTGGGGACCCCATTACAAGGACCTCTAGTTACAGGGAAGGGACCTGAAAAAAGTCTGTGAAGCATTGAGAGGGGGACTATTGTACATCAGACAGAACTTCCTGTCACCACTACAGACACGTACACAAATGGTTGTCACCCAGACAGAAAGTTGAGGGGTTGCTAGGTAACATGAGCTAAAATTTACTGCAAAATACGCTCTTTGAGTTGAAAAAGAGAGTGTATGAGTATATAACACTAGCTGTACCGTGTATGAGTATATAACACTAGCTGTACCGTGTATGAGTATATAACACTAGCCGTACCGTGTATGAGTATATAACACCAGCCGTACCGTGTAGGAGTATATAACACTAGCTGTACCGTGTAGGAGTATATAACACTAGCCGTACCGTGTATGAGTATATAACACTAGCTGTACCGTGTAGGAGTATATAACACTAGCCGTACTGTGTATGAGTATATAACACTAGCCGTACCGTGTATGAGTATATAACACTAGCCGTACCGTGTATGAGTATATAACACTAGCCGTACCGTGTATGAGTATATAACACTAGCCGTACCTTGTATGAGTATATAACACTAGCCGTACCGTGTATGAGTATATAACACTAGCCGTACCGTGTATGAGTATATAACACTAGCCGTACCGTGTATGAGTATATAACACTAGCCGTACCTTGTATGAGTATATAACACTAGCCGTACCGTGTATGAGTATATAACACTAGCCGTACCGTGTATGAGTATATAACACTAGCCGTACCGTGTATGAGTATATAACACTAGCCGTACCTTGTATGAGTATATAACACTAGCCGTACCGTGTATGAGTATATAACACTAGCTGTACCGTGTATGAGTATATAACACTAGCCGTACCGTGTATGAGTATATAACACCAGCCGTACCGTGTATGAGTATATAACACTAGCCGTACCGTGTATGAGTATATAACACTAGCTGTACCGTGTATGAGTATATAACACTAGCCATACCGTGTATGAGTATATAACACCAGCCGTACCGTGTATGAGTATATAACACCAGCCGTACCGTGTATAAGTATATAACACTAGCCGTACCGTGTATGAGTATATAACACTAGCCGTACCGTGTATGAGTATATAACACCAGCCGTACCGTGTATGAGTATATAACACCAGCCGTACCGTGTATGAGTATATAACACCAGCCGTACCGTGTATGAGTATATAACACTAGCCGTACCGTGTATGAGTATATAACACCAGCCGTACCGTGTATGAGTATATAACACTAGCCGTACCGTGTATGAGTATATAACACTAGCCGTACCGTGTATGAGTATATAACACTAGCCGTACCGTGTATGAGTATATAACACTAGCCGTACCTTGTATGAGTATATAACACTAGCCGTACCGTGTATGAGTATATAACACTAGCCGTACCGTGTATGAGTATATAACACTAGCCGTACCGTGTATGAGTATATAACACTAGCCGTACCTTGTATGAGTATATAACACTAGCCGTACCGTGTATGAGTATATAACACTAGCTGTACCGTGTATGAGTATATAACACTAGCCGTACCGTGTATGAGTATATAACACCAGCCGTACCGTGTATGAGTATATAACACTAGCCGTACCGTGTATGAGTATATAACACTAGCTGTACCGTGTATGAGTATATAACACTAGCCATACCGTGTATGAGTATATAACACCAGCCGTACCGTGTATGAGTATATAACACCAGCCGTACCGTGTATAAGTATATAACACTAGCCGTACCGTGTATGAGTATATAACACTAGCCGTACCGTGTATGAGTATATAACACCAGCCGTACCGTGTATGAGTATATAACACCAGCCGTACCGTGTATGAGTATATAACACCAGCCGTACCGTGTATGAGTATATAACACTAGCCGTACCGTGTATGAGTATATAACACCAGCCGTACCGTGTATGAGTATATAACACTAGCCGTACCGTGTATGAGTATATAACACTAGCCGTACCGTGTATGAGTATATAACACTAGCCGTACCGTGTATGAGTATATAACACCAGCCGTACCGTGTATGAGTATATAACACTAGCTGTACCGTGTATGAGTATATAACACTAGCTGTACCGTGTATAAGTATATAACTCTAGCCGTACCGTGTATGAGTATATAACACCAGCCGTACCGTGTATAAGTATATAACACTAGCTGTACCGTGTATGAGTATATAACACTAGCCGTACCGTGTATGAGTATATAACACTAGCTGTACCGTGTATAAGTATATAACACTAGCTGTACCGTGTATAAGTATATAACACCAGCCGTACTGTGTATGAGTATATAACACTAGCCGTACCGTGTATGAGTATATAACACTAGCTGTACCGTGTATGAGTATATAACACTAGCCGTACCGTGTATGAGTATATAACACTAGCTGTACCGTGTATGAGTATATAACACTAGCTGTACCGTGTAGGAGTATATAACACTAGCTGTACCGTGTAGGAGTATATAACACTAGCCGTACCGTGTATGAGTATATAACACCAGCCGTACCGTGTATGAGTATATAACACTAGCTGTACCGTGTATGAGTATATAACACTAGCCGTACCGTGTATGAGTATATAACACTAGCCGTACCGTGTATGAGTATATAACACTAGCCGTACCGTGTATGAGTATATAACACTAGCCGTACCGTGTATGAGTATATAACACTAGCCGTACCGTGTATGAGTATGTATATAACACTAGCCGTACCGTGTATGAGTATATAACACTAGCCGTACCGTGTATGAGTATATAACACTAGCCGTACCGTGTATGAGTATATAACACTAGCCGTACCTTGTATGAGTATATAACACTAGCCGTACCGTGTATGAGTATATAACACTAGCCGTACCGTGTATGAGTATGTATATAACACTAGCCGTACCGTGTATGAGTATATAACACTAGCCGTACCGTGTATGAGTATGTATATAACACTAGCCGTACCGTGTATGAGTATATAACACCAGCCGTACCGTGTATGAGTATATAAGTAGCTTTCTGTCAGAACGGGACCCTGAACAGACACAAAACCACAGGTTTCCGTTTTCATCTCCATTGATTTCAATGGTGACGGAGCCGGTGCCCATGGTTTCCATTTGTGTCCGTTGTGCACCGGATCAGTCGTTTTGCCGGAAGCAATAGCATGGTCGACTACGCTATTGCTTCCGGTAAAACGACGGGTCCGGTGCACAACGGACACAAACGGAAACCATGGGCACCGGATCCGTCACCATTGAAATCAATGGAGATGAAAACGGAAACCTGTGGTTTTGTGTCTGTTCAGGGTCCCGTTCTGACAGAAAGCTCCGACGGAACGTCAGAACGGGACCCCAACGCAGGTGTGAACGAGGCCTAAGACGTATTTGTTCATTGCGTTACGCAGCACGCCGGGACGAGGAGACGGAGCAGTGAAGGTTAGAGACAAAGTCAGACAAACAGGACAACATTAAGGGCGACAGGTAGCGGAGATGAGACAACAATGCTGGGAATTGACGCCACTGCAATGCATTCTGGGTATCATCTCTCCTTGTTAATGTAATGGCCGCGGACAGACGGAACATACGAGTGTTTAACCACAATGAACTTGTTTACCCAGCGGGGACTGACAGGGAGGGAGGGCATAGTAATGCCGGCAGATATATATATATATACCAGTACATATGCCCGCTCACCACTGCCAAGGTGACAGCACGAGGCATGGGCAGAACTATAGGGGGCAGGACTTGCAGAATCCCCTGGTGCTGTAGGGGCCAATAGCCCCTCTGCCACATGATGGAAACCAAACCTTTACATGGCATTTAAGAGTTGGGGTAACTATTATAGCAGAGCCCATTTTTGGGGAACAGTTCACATATAAATCTATATACTCGCATAAATGCCCCCTATCGTGTTAAAGACAATCTGTGGCTGGCACTGAAATGGGAATATTATTTGTGGCTGGCAACTTTATGGGGGCAATGACTGGCAGACCAAGTTATGAGGGCATTGTGTGGCTGGCACTGTAATGAGGGTACAGTCTGCTGCTGGCACTGTAATGATGGCACTGTAATAATAGCAATGTCTGCTGCTGGCACTGTAATGAGGACACAGTCTGCGGCTGGAAAAGTAGTAAAGGCACTGTCTGCTGATGGCACTGTAATGAGGCACTGTTTAAGGCTGGCAACTTTATAGGGATACTGAGTGTGTCTGGCACTGTAATAAGGGCATTGTTTGCTGCTGGCATGGTAATAAGGGCACTTTCTGCGGCTGGCACTATAATGAGGGCAATGTCTGCTGATGGCACGGTAATAAGGGCACTTTCTGCGGCTGGCACTGTAATGAGGGCAGTGTAATGAGGGCACTGTCTGCTGATGGCACTGTAATGAGGGCACTTTCTGTGGCTGGCACTGTAATGAGGGCACTGTCTGCTGATGGCACTGTAATGAGGGCACTTTCTGTGGCTGGCACTGTAATGAGGGCACTGTCTGCTGATAGCACTGTAATGAGGTCACTGTCTGCTGATGGCACTGTAATGAGGGCACTTTCTGCGGCTGGCACTGTAATGAGGGCACTTTCTGTGGCTGGCACTGTAATGAGGGCACTGTCTGCTGATGGCACTGTAAGGAGGGCAATGTCTGCGGCACAACTTTATGGGGACACTGAGTGTGACTGGCAATGTTATGGGGCACCGTCTGTGACTGACAACGTTACTCATGTTTTTCAGTTTCCTAAATAACAAATTTGCCTCTCTCCGCTGTGATATATCCAATGGTCACATGTTTCTATATAAGTACCAGCTTTGCCTTTCAGGACCCCGGGAAAGCGGAGTGACCGTCTCTACAGGAACTATAATAGAAGGCATATTGATTGTCACTCGCTTTCCCAGAAATAGATTAACTAAGAAACGTTTGAACAGACATTTAAGCAGAACTTATATTTAAAGGGGATATTTCGATTTTTTTTTTTGGGAGAAGCACTTGTGTCGAATTTCAATGCTAACAAGCGAGCACGATAATCACCTGATGTAAAAAGATGTAGCGACTGTGAGACGAGACATATAAGCAAATATAAAAATAATGGCTGGTGGTTCTGAGATATGTAAACATGAATCACATGATCGATCGCCGTCATATTGAGGATCAATAACACAAATATCTCCCCGTGTAAATGATGTTATATTTATGTTCTAATTCAGCCGAGTGACGACATTAAAATAATCAACTATTTTATATTTTTCTTTCAGGACAACAAGTTCTGGGGCTGGTGGAGAATCAGAGTGACTGGTACCTCGGAAATCTATGGAAAAACCACCGACCATGGCCGGCACTGGGCAGAGGATACAACACAGGTACAGCGTCTTTGTCACCATTTTCTGTGCGTTGCTCTGAGGGAGTCTTTCACTTTAACTGGTCTACAAATGAGTATATAAAAGAATATAACTACTATAATACTGCCTCCTATATACAAGAATATAACTACTATAATACTGCTCCCTATATACAAGAATATAACTACTATAATACTGCCCCCTATATACAAGAATATAACTACTATAATACTGCTCCCTATATACAAGAATATAACTACTATAATACTGCCCCCTATATACAAGAATATAACTACTATAATACTGCCCCCTATATACAAGAATATAACTACTATAATACTGCCCCCTATATACAAGAATATAACTACTATAATACTGCTCCCTATATACAAGAATATAACTACTATAATACTGCCTCCTATATACAAGAATATAACTACTATAATACTGCTCCCTATATACAAGAATATAACTACTATAATACTGCCCCCTATATACAAGAATATAACTACTATAATACTGCCCCTATATACAAGAATATAACTACTATAATACTGCTCCCTATATACAAGAATATAACTACTATAATACTGCCCCTATATACAAGAATATAACTACTATAATACTGCTCCCTATATACAAGAATATAACTACTATAATACTGCTCCTATATACAAGAATATAACTACTATAATACTGCTCCTATATACAGGAATATAACTACTATAATACTGCTCCCTATATACAAGAATATAACTACTATAATACTGCTCCCTATATACTAGAATATAACTACTATAATACTGCTCCCTATATACAAGAATATAACTACTATAATACTGCGCCCTATATACAAGAATATAACTACTATAATACTGCCCCTATATACAAGAATATAACTATTATAATATTGCTCCTATATACAAGAATATAACTATTATAATATTGCCCCCTATATACAGGAATATAACTACTATAATACTGCCCCCTATATACAAGAATATAACTACTATAATACTGCTCCTATATACAAGAATATAACTACTATAATACTGCCTCCTATATACAAGAATATAACTACTATAATACTGCCCCTATATACACAAGAATATAACTACTATAATACTGCCCCTATATACAAGAATATAACTACTATAATACTGCTCCCTATATACAAGAATATAACTACTATAATACTGCTCCTATATACAAGAATATAACTACTATAATACTGCTCCTATATACAGGAATATAACTACTATAATACTGCTCCCTATATACAAGAATATAACTACTATAATACTGCTCCCTATATACTAGAATATAACTACTATAATACTGCTCCCTATATACAAGAATATAACTACTATAATACTGCGCCCTATATACAAGAATATAACTACTATAATACTGCCCCTATATACAAGAATATAACTATTATAATACTGCTCCTATATACAAGAATATAACTACTATAATACTGCCCCTATATACAGGAATATAACTACTATAATACTGCTCCCTATATACAAGAATATAACTATTATAATACTGCTCCTATATACAAGAATATAACTACTATAATACTGCCCCTATATACAGGAATATAACTACTATAATACTGCCCCCTATATACAAGAATATAACTACTATAATACTGCTCCTATATACAAGAATATAACTATTATAATATTGCCCCCTATATACAGGAATATAACTACTATAATACTGCCCCATATATACAAGAATATAACTACTATAATACTGCCCCTATATACAAGAATATAACTATTATAATACTGCTCCTATATACAAGAATATAACTACTATAAATGTGCCCCCGATATACAAGAATATAACTACTATAATACTGCACCCTATATACAAGAATATAACTACTATAATACTGCCCCTATATACACAAGAATATAACTACTATAATACTGCACCCTATATACAAGAATATAACTACTATAATACTGCCCCTATATATACAAGAATATAACTACTATAATACTGCTCCTATATACAAGAATATAACTATTATAATACTGCTCCTATATACAAGAATATAACTACTATAATACTGCCCCTATATACAGGACTATAACTACTATAATACTGCCCCCTATATACAAGAATATAACTACTATAATACTGCTCCTATATACAAGAATATAACTACTATAATATTGCCCCCTATATACAGGAATATAACTACTATAATACTGCCTCCTATATACAAGAATATAACTACTATAATACTGCCCCCTATATACAAGAATATAACTACTATAATACTGCCCCTATATACAAGAATATAACTACTATAATACTGCTCCTATATACAAGAATATAACTACTATAAATGTGCCCCCGATATACAAGAATATAACTATTATAATACTGCTGCTATATACAAGAATATAACTACTATAATACTGCCCCCTATATACAAGAATATAACTACTATAATACTGCACCCTATATACAAGAATATAACTACTATAAGGGCATGGCCACACGTGGCGGATTTCCTCCGCAACTGTCCGCATCAATGCCGCACCTAATCCGGGTTGCGGATTACGGCTGCGGATCTGCCCAAAATGTGCAGAAAATTGATGCGGACTAGCTGCTGCGGACTGCGGGAAAAGTGCTTCCCTTCTCCCTATCAGTGCAGGATAGAGAGAAGGGACAGCACTTTCCCTACTGAAAGTAAACTAATTTCATACTTACCGGCCGTTGTCTTGGTGACGCGTCCCTCTTTCGGCATCCAGCTCGACCTCCCTGGATGACGCGCCAGTCCATGTGACCGCTGCAGCCTGTGCTTGGCCTGTGATTGGCTGCAGCCGTCACTTAGACTGAAACGTCATCCTGGGAGGCCGGACTGGAGACAGAAGCAGGGAGTTCTCGGTAAGTATGAACTTATATTTTTTTACAGGTTGCTGTATATTGGGATCGGTAGTCACTGTCCCGGGTGCAGAAACAGTTACTGCCGATCGCTTAAGTCTTTCAGCACCCTGGACAGTGACTATTTACAGACGTCTCCTAGCAACGCTCCCGTCATTACGGGAGCCCCATTGACTTCCTCAGTCTGGCTGTAGACCTAGAAATACATACGGTAGGTCCAGCCAGAATGAAGAAATGTCAAGTTAAAAAAGCAAGACGCATCCGCAGCACACATAACATGTGCATGACAGCTGCGGACTTCATTGCGGAAATTAGAATCTCCATTGAAGTCAATGGAGAAATTCCGCCATGAGTCCGCCACTGCTCCGCAACAGACAGAGCATGCTGCGGACACCAAATTCCGCTCCGCAGCCTATGCTCCGCAGCGGAATTTTACGCATCGTCTAAACGAACACTGCTAAATTAAAGTGGAAGTCAATGGAGAAACGGCTCCTCTGCGGATTAACGCTGCGGAGTGTCCGCAGCGGAATTTAAGTGAAATTCCGCCACGTGTGAACCCAGCCTTATACTGCCCCTATATACAAGAATATAACTACTATAATACTGCCCCTATATACAAGAATATAACTACTATAATACTGCCCCCTATATACAAGAATATAACTACTATAATACTGCCCCCTATATACAAGAATATAACTACTATAATACTGCCCCTATATACAAGAATATAATTACTATAATACTGCCCCCTATATACAAGAATATAACTACTATAATAGTGCTCCCTATATACAAGAATATAACTACTATAATACTGCCCCTATGTACAAGAATATAACTACTATAATACTGCTCCTATATACAAGACTATAACTACTGTAATACTGCTCACTATATACAAGAATATAACTACTATAATACTGCTCCTATATACAAGAATATAACTACTATAATACTGCTCCTATATACAAGACTATAACTACTGTAATACTGCTCCCTATATACAAGAATATAACTACTATAATACTGCTCCTATATACAAGAATATAACTACTATAATACTGCTCCTATATACAAGAATATAACCAGTATAATACTGCCCCCTATATACAAGAATATAACTACTATAATACTGCTCCTATATACAAGAATATAACTACTATAATACTGCCCCTATATACAAGAATATAACTACTATAATACTGTTCCCTATATACAAGAATATAACTACTATAATACTGCCCCTATATACAAGAATATAACTACTATAATACTGCCCCCTATATACAAGAATATAACTACTATAATACTGCCCCCTATATACAAGAATATAACTACTATAATACTCCCCCTATATACAAGAATATAACTACTATAATACTGCCCCCTATATACAAGAATTTAACTACTATAATACTGTTCTTATATACAAGAATATAACTACCATAATACTGCTCCTATATACAAGAATATAACTACTATAATACTGCCTCCTATATACAAGAATTTAACTATTATAATACTGCTCCTATATACAAGAATATAACTACTATAATACTGCCTCCTATATACAAGAATATAACTACCATAATACTGCTCCTATATACAAGAATATATCTACTATAATACTGCCTCCTATATACAAGAATTTAACTATTATAATACTGCTCCTATATACAAGAATTTAACTATTATAATACTGCTCCTATATACAAGAATATAACTACTATAATACTGCCTCCTATATACAAGAATATAACTACTATAATACTGCCCCTATATTCAAGAATATAACTACTATAAGGGCATGACCACACATGGCGGAATTCCTCCGCAACTGTCCGCATCAATGCCGCACCTAATCCGGGTTGCGGATTACGGCTGCGGATCTGCACAAAATGTGCAGAAAATTGATGCGGACTGGCCGCTGCGGACTGCAGGAAAAGTGCTTCTCTTCTCCCTATTCAGTGCAGGATAGAGAGAAGGGACAGCACTTTCCCTAGTGAAAGTCAAAGAAATTCATACTTACCGCCCGTTGTCTTGGTGACGCGTCCCTCTTTCGGCATCCAGCCCGACCTCCCTGGATGACGCTCCAGTCCATGTGACCGCTGCAGCCTGTGCTTGGCCTGTGATTGGCTGCAGCCGTCACTTACACTGAAACGTCATCCTGGGAGGCCGGACTGGAGACAGACGCAGGGAGTTCTCGGTAAGTATGAACTTATATTTTTTTTTACAGATACATGTATATTGGGATCGGTAGTCACTGTCCCGGGTGCAGAAACAGTTACTGCCGATCGCGTAACTCTTTCAGCACCCTGGACAGTGACTATTTACAGACGTCTCCTAGCAACGCTCCCGTCATTACGGGAGCCCCATTGACTTCCTCAGTCTGGCTGTAGACCTAGAAATACATAGGTCCATCCAGAATGAAGAAATGTCAAGTTAAAAAAGCAAGACGCATCCGCAGCACACATAACATGTGCATGACAGCTGCGGACTTCATTGCGGAAATTAGAATCTCCATTGAAGTCAATGGAGAAATTCCGCCATGAGTCCGCCACTGCTCCGCAACAGACAGAGCATGCTGCGGACACCAAATTCCGCTCCGCAGCCTATGCTCCGCAGCGGAATTGTACGCATCGTGTAAACGAACACTGCTAAATTAAAGTGAAAGTCAATGGAGAAACGGCTCCGCTGCGGATTAACGCTGCGGAGTGTCCGCAGCGGAATTTAAGTGAAATTCCGCCATGTGTGAACCCGCCCTAATACTGCCCCTATATACAAGAATATAACTACTATAATACTGCTCCTATATACAAGAATATAACTACTATAATACTGCCCCTATATACAAGAATATAACTACTATAATACTGCCCCTATATACAAGAATATAACTACTATAATACTGCTCCTATATACAGGAATATAACTACTATAATACTGCCCCTATATACAAGAATGTAACTACTATAATACTGCCCCTATATACAAGAATATAACTACTATAATACTGCCCCCTATATACAAGAATATAACTACTATAATACTGCCCCCTATATACAAGAATATAACTACTATAATACTCCCCCTATATACAAGAATATAACTACTATAATACTGCCCCCTATATACAAGAATTTAACTACTATAATACTGTTCCTATATACAAGAATATAACTACCATAATACTGCCCCCTATATACAAGAATATAACTACTATAATACTGCTCCTATATACAAGAATATAACTTTTATAATACTGCCTCCTATATACAAGAATTTAACTATTATAATACTGCTCCTATATACAAGAATATAACTACTATAATACTGCCTCCTATATACAAGAATATAACTACTATAATACTGCCCCTATATACAAGAATATAACTACTATAATACTGCCCCTATATACAGGAATATAACTACTATAAGGGCATGACCACACATGGCGGAATTCCTCCGCAACTGTCCGCATCAATGCCGCACCTAATCCGGGTTGCGGATTACGGCTGCGGATCTGCACAAAATGTGCAGAAAATTGATGCGGACTGGCCGCTGCGGACTGCAGGAAAAGTGCTTCCCTTCTCCCTATCAGTGCAGGATAGAGAGAAGGGACAGCACTTTCCCTAGTGAAAGTAAAAGAAATTCATACTTACCGCCCGTTGTCTTGGTGACGCGTCCCTCCTTCGGCATCCAGCCCGACCTCCCTGGATGACGCGCCAGTCCATGTGACCGCTGCAGCCTGTGCTTGGCCTGTGATTGGCTGCAGCCGTCACTTACACTGAAACGTCATCCTGGGAGGCCGGACTGGAGACAGAAACAGGGAGTTCTCGGTAAGTATGAACTTATATGTTTTTTTACAGATACATGTATATTGAGATCGGTAGTCACTGTCCCGGGTGCAGAAACAGTTACTGCCGATCGCTTAACTCTTTCAGCACCCTGGACAGTGACTATTTACTGACGTCTCCTAGCAACGCTCCCGTCATTACGGGAGCCCCATTGACTTCCTCAGTCTGGCTGTAGACCTAGAAATACATAGGTCCAGCCAGAATGAAGAAATGTCATGTTAAAAAACCAATACGCTCCGCACCACACATAACATGTGCATGACAGCTGCGGACTTCATTGCGGAACTTAGAATCTCCATTGAAGTCAATGGAGAAATTCCGCCATGAGTCCGCAACCAGTCCGCCACTGCTCCGCAACAGACAGAGCATGCTGCGGACACCACATTCCGCTCCGCAGCCTATGCTCCGCAGCGGAATTGTACGCATCGTGTAAACGAACACTGCGAAATTAAAGTGAAAGTCAATGGAGAAACGGCTCCGCTGCGGATTAACGCTGCGGAGTGTCCGCAGCGGAATTTAAGTGAAAATCCGCCATGTGTGAACCCGCCCTAATACTGCTCCTATATACAAGAATATAACTACTATAATACTGCCCCTATATACAAGAATATAACTACTATAATACTGCCCCCTATATACAAGAATATAACTACTATAATACTGCCCCCAATATACAAGAATATAACTACTATAACACTGCCTCCTATATACAAGAATATAACTACTATAATACTGCCCCTATATACAAGAATATAACTACTATAATACTGCCCCCTATATACAAGAATATAACTACTATAATACTACCCCCTATATACAAGAATATAACTACTATAATACTACCCCCTATATACAAGAATATAACTACTATAATACTGCCCCTATATACAAGAATATAACTACTATAATACTGCCCCCTATATACAAGAATATAACTACTATAATACTGCTCCTATATACAAAAATATAACTACTATAATACTGGTCCCTATATACAAGAATATAACTACTATAATACTGCCCCCTATATACAAGAATATAACTACTATAATACTGCCCCTATATACAAGAATATAACTACTATAATACTGCCCCCTATATACAAGAATATAACTACTATAATACTACCCCCTATATACAAGAATATAACTACTATAATACTACCCCCTATATACAAGAATATAACTACTATAATACTGCCCCTATATACAAGAATATAACTACTATAATACTGCCCCCTATATACAAGAATATAACTACTATAATACTGCTCCTATATACAAAAATATAACTACTATAATACTGGTCCCTATATACAAGAATATAACTACTATAATACTGCCCCCTATATACAAGAATATAACTACTATAATACTGCTCCTATATACAAGAATATAACTACTATAATACTGCTCCTATATACAAGAATATAACTACTATAATACTGCCCCTAGATACAAGAATATAACTAATGTAATACTGACCCCTATGTACAAGAATATAACTACTATAATACTGCTCCCTATATACAAGAATATAATTACTATAATACTGCCCCTATGTACAAGAATATAACTACTATAATACTGACCCTTATATACAAGAATATAACTACTATAATACTGCCCCTATATACAAGAATATAACTTCTATAATACTGCTCCTATATACAAGACTATAACTACTATAATACTGCCCCCTATATACAAGAATATAACTACTATAATACTGCTCCTATATATACAAGAATATAACTACTATAATACTGCCCCTATATACAAGAATATAATTACTATAATACTGCCTCCTATATACAAGAGTATAACTACTATAATACTGCCCCTATATACAAGAATATAACTACTATAATACTGCCCCTATATACACGAATATAACTACTATAATACTGCTCCTATATACAAGAATATAACTACTATATTACTGCCCCTATATACAAGAATATAACTACTATAATACTGCCCCCTATATACAGGAATATAACTACTATAATACTGCCCCTATATACAAGAATATAACTATTACAATACTGCTCCCTATATACAAGAATATAACTACTATAATACTGCCCCTATATACAAGAATATAACTACTATAATACTGCCCCCTAGATACAAGAATAGAACTACTGTAATACTGACCCCTATGTACAAGAATATAACTACTATAATACTGCTCCCTATATACAAGAATATAACTACTATAATACTGCCCCCTATATACAAGAATATAACTACTATAATACTGCTCCTATATACAAGAATATAACTACTATAATACTGCCTCCTATATACAAGAATATAACTACTATAATACTGCCACTATATACAAGAATATAACTACTATAATACTGACCCCTGTATACAAGAATATAACTACTCTAATACTGCTCCTATATACAAGAATATAACTACTATTATACTGCTCCTATATACAAGAATATAACTACTATAATACTGCCTCCTATATACAAGAATATAACTACTATAATACTGCTCCTATATACAAGAATATAACTACTATAATACTGCCCTCTATATACAAGAATATAACTACTATAATACTGCCCCCTATATACAAGAATATAACTACTATAATACTTCCCCTATATACAAGAATATAACTACTATAATACTGACCCCTGTATACAAGAATATAACTACTATAATACTGCCCCCCTATATACAAGAATATAACTACTATAATACTGCCTCTACATACAAGAATATAACTACTATAATACTGCCCCTATATACAAGAATATAACTACTATAATACTGCTCCTATATACAAGAATATAACTACTATAATACTGCCCCCTATATACAAGAATATAACTACTATAATACTGCCCCTATATACAAGAATATAACTACTATAATACTGCCCCTATATACAAGAATATAACTACTATAATACTGCCCCCTATATACAAGAATATAACTACTATAATACTGCCCCTATATACAAGAATATAACTACTATAATACTGCCCCCTATGTACAAGAATATAACTACTATAATACTGCTCCTATATACAAGAATATAACTACTATAATACTGCTCCCTATATACAAGAATATAACTACTATAATACTGCTCCCTATATACAAGAATATAACTACTATAATACAGTTCCCTATATACAAGAATATAACTACTATAATACTGCTCCTATATACAAGAATATAACTACTATAATACTGCCCCCTATATACAAGAATATAACTACTATAATACTGCCCCTCCGCAGCATGCTCTTTCCATTGCGGAGAAGAAGCGGAATTTCACTGCGGATTTCAGCCTTTGCAATGCAAAAACTGATTATCTGTGGCAGGTCCGCTGTCTTTTCTGCAACGTCTGAATTACCTGTCAAATTTGCAAATGTTGGTGCAGATTCGTTGCGTAATTGGCCCAAATCTGCACCAACATTTGCAGAGGAAAAACTCTGCCACGTCTGGCCGTGCCCTTATTAATTATAAAAGAGCAGTCCCACCCTATTTGTTCCCACATCCCCTTTGGGTAGCTGCCAGGGGCAGTGGGTTACAAAAAAAAAAAAAAAAGGTACATTTTTTTTAATCGCCATCTTGTGGCACTGACTGGAATTGTCCCATTTCAGCCCCCATCCAGAAGTGAACTTCTATATTTTCAGCCTTTACCTTTAAAATTTCAAAGTCAATACAAGCAATAAGGTCTGCTCTACCTGCAGTACCGTCTCGCATTAGTGATTTGCTTTATGGCCACACGTCTTCCTTCATTTATTGTATTTCGCTGCTATTTTTGCTCCTTGTACTCCAGGATTAATAAGATTAGCAGCGACCGAACTCATAACTGTTTTTATGGCACTTGGCATGCGGAAGGCAGAGCCGAGCAATATTTATAGACTAGAAATTCCATGTCACCGGCGTCCCACTCCCAGCTTCCTACTTCACACTGAGCGAGATGTCCGAGTGACATAACTCATAGCTGGAAACCATAATGCTGCGCTGAAGGAGCCGGCGCATTATGCAGAATGTAAAGATTATGCCATTTGGGCTACTAAATCTTGTCTTATCTTCGTTGCACTGACATATCCCTTAAGGTGACTTTACGCAAACAGATTTTAGTTTGGTAACGAGCGGCGATCGACGATCACAGCGCGATGATCGGCACTGGAGTGTTCTTTTAAAACGGAGCAATGATCGGGACGAATAAACATTGTTAGAGCACGTTCACACGTGGCAGAATTTTTCCGCTGCAAATGTTGGGGCAGATTTGGGGCAATTACGCAACGAATCTGCACCAACATTTGCATATCTGACAGGTAATTCAGACGTTGCAGATATCACAGCGGACTTGCCACAGATTTCAGTTTTTGCATTGCAAAGGCTGAAATCCGCAGTGAAATTCCACTTCTTCTCCGCAACAGACAGTACATGCTGCGGAGGGAAAAGTTATATTCTTGTATATAGGGGCAGTATTATAGTAGTTATATTTTTGTACATAGGGGGCAGTATTATAGTAGTTATATT
The DNA here is from genome assembly GCF_050947455.1 of Rhinoderma darwinii. NCBI lineage: Eukaryota > Metazoa > Chordata > Amphibia > Anura > Rhinodermatidae > Rhinoderma > Rhinoderma darwinii. The sequence goes on along the minus strand of NC_134689.1, from coordinate 8,259,332 downwards.
CTTGTATATAGGGGCAGTATTATAGTAGTTATATTCTTGTATATAGGAGCAGTATTATAGTAGTTATATTCTCGTATATAGGGGCAGTATTATAGTAGTTATAGTCTTGTATATAGGGGCGGTATTATAGTAGTTATATTCTTGTATATAGGGGCAGTATTATAGTAGTTATATTCTTGTATATAGGGAGCAGTATTATAGTAGTTATATTCTTGTATATAGGAGCAGTATTATAGTAGTTATATTCCTGTATATAGGAGCAGTATTATAGTAGTTATATTCTTGTATATAGGAGCAGTATTATAGTAGTTATATTCTTGTATATAGGGGGCAGTATTATAGTAGTTATATTCTTGTATATAGGGGCAGTATTATAGTAGTTATATTCTTGTATATAGGGGCAGTATTATAGTAGTTATATTCTTGTATATAGGGGCAGTATTATAGTAGTTATATTCTTGTATATAGGGGCAGTATTATAGTGGTTATATTCTTGTATATAGGGGGCAGTATTATAGTAGTTATATTCTTGTATATAGGGGGCAGTATTATAGTAGTTATATTCTTGTATATACGAGCAGTATTATAGTAGTTATATTCTTGTATATAGGGAGCAGTATTATAGTAGTTATATTCTTGTATATAGGGGGCAGTATTATAGTAGTTATATTCTTGTATATAGGAGCAGTATTATAGTAGTTATATTCTTGTATATAGGGGGCAGTATTATAGTATTTATATTCTTGTATATAGGGAGCAGTATTATAGTAGTTATATTTTTGTATATAGGGGCAGTATTATAGTAGTTATATTCTTGCATATAGGGGCAGTATTATAGTAGATATATTCTTGTATAATGGGGGCAGTATTATAGTAGTTATATTCTTGTATATAGGAGGCAGTATTATAGTAGTTATATTCTTGTATATAGGGAGCAGTATTATAGTAGTTATATTCTTGTATATAGGGGGCAGTATTATAGTAGTTATATTCTTGTACATAGGAGCAGTATTATAGTAGTTATATTCTTGTATATAGGAGCAGTATTATAGTAGTTATATTCTTGTATATAGGGGGCAGTATTATAGTAGTTATATTGTTGTATATAGGAGCAGTATTATAGTAGTTATATTGTTGTATATAGGAGCAGTATTATAGTAGTTATATTCTTGTATATAGAGGGCAGTATTACAGTAGTTATATTCTTGTATATAGGGGCAGTATTATAGTAGTTATATTCTTGTATATAGGGGGCAGTATTATAGTAGTTATATTCTTGTATATAGGGGGCAGTATTATAGTAGTTATATTCTTGTATATAGGAGGCAGTATTATAGTAGTTATATTCTTGTATATAGGAGCAGTATTATAGTAGTTATATTCTTGTATATAGGAGGCAGTATTATAGTAGTTATATTCTTGTATATAGGAGGCAGTATTATAGTAGTAATATTCTTGTATATAGGGGCAGTATTATAGTAGTTATATTCTTGTATATAGGGGCAGTATTATAGTAGTTATATTCTTGTATATAGGGGCAGTATTATAGTAGTTATATTCTTGTATATTGGTGCAGTATTATAGTAGTTATATTCTTGTATATTGGGGCAGTATTATAGTAGTTATATTCTTGTATATAGGGAGCAGTATTATAGTAGTTATATTCTTGTATATGGGGCAGTATTATAGTAGTTATATTCTTGTATATAGGGGCAGTATTATAGTAGATATATTCTTGTATATAGGGGCAGTATTATAGTAGATATATTCTTGTATATAGGGGGCAGTAATATAGTAGTTATATTCTTGTATATAGGGGCAGTATTATAGTAGTTATATTCCTGTACATAGGGGGCAGTATTATAGTAGTTATATTCTTGTATATAGGAGGCAGTATTATAGTAGTTATATTCTTGTATATAGGGAGCAGTATTATAGTAGTTATATTCTTGTATATAGGAGCAGTATTATAGTAGTTATATTCTTGTATATAGGGAGCAGTATTATAGTAGTTATATTCTTGTATATAGGAGCAGTATTATAGTAGTTATATTCTTGTATATAGGGGCAGTATTATAGTAGTTATATTCTTGTATATAGGAGGCAGTATTATAGTAGTTATATTCTTGTATATAGGGAGCAGTATTATAGTAGTTATATTCTTGTATATAGGAGCAGTATTAGGCTGGGTTCACACGTGGCGGAATTTCACTTAAATTCCGCTGCGGACACTCCGCAGCGTTAATCCGCAGCGGTGCCGTTTGTCCATTGACTTACACTTTAATTTAGCAGTGTTCGTTTAGACGAGGCGTAAAATTACGCTGCGGAGCATAGGCTGCGGAGCGGAATTTGGTGTCCGCAGCATGCTCTGTCTGTTGCGGAGCAGTGGCGGACTCATGGCGGAATTTCTCCATTGACTTCAATGGAGAGTCAAAATTCCGCAATGAAGTCCGCAGATCTTATGTGTGCTGCGGAGCGTATTGGTTTTACTACCATGACATTTCTTCATTCTGGCTGGACCTATGTATTTCTAGGTCTACAGCCAGACTGAGGAAGTCAATGGGGCTCCCGTAATGACGGGAGCGTTGCTAGGAGACGTCTGTAAATAGTCACTGTCCAGGGTGCTGAAAGAGTTAAGCGATCGGCAGTAACTGTTTCTGCACCCGGGACAGTGACTACCGATCCCAATATACATGTATCTGTTAAAAAATATATAAGTTCATACTTACCGAGAACTCCCTGCGTCTGTCTCCAGTCCGGCCTCCCAGGATGACGTTTCAGTCTAAGTGACGGCTGCAGCCAATCACAGGCCAAGCACAGGCTGCAGCGGTCACATGGACTGGCGCGTCATCCAGGGAGGTCGGGCTGGATGCCGAAAGAGGGACGCGTCACCAAGACAACGGCCGGTAAGTATGAAAATCGTTTACTTTCACTAGGGAAAGTGCTGTCCCTTCTCTCTATCCTGCACTGATAGGGAGAAGGGAAGCACTTTTCCCGCAGTCCGCAGCAGCTAGTCCGCATCAATTTACTGCACATTTTGTGCAGATCCGCAGCAGAATCTGCAACGCAGATTCTGTGCGGCATTGATGCGGACAGTTGCGGAGGAAATCCGCCACGTGTGGTCATGCCCTAATAGTAGTTATATTCTTGTATATAGGGGCAGTATTATAGTAGTTATATTCTTGTATATAGGGGCAGTATTATAGTAGTTATATTCTTGTATATAGGAGCAGTATTATAGTAGTTATATTCTCGTATATAGGGGCAGTATTATAGTAGTTATAGTCTTGTATATAGGGGCGGTATTATAGTAGTTATATTCTTGTATATAGGGGCAGTATTATAGTAGTTATATTCTTGTATATAGGGAGCAGTATTATAGTAGTTATATTCTTGTATATAGGAGCAGTATTATAGTAGTTATATTCCTGTATATAGGAGCAGTATTATAGTAGTTATATTCTTGTATATAGGAGCAGTATTATAGTAGTTATATTCTTGTATATAGGGGGCAGTATTATAGTAGTTATATTCTTGTATATAGGGGCAGTATTATAGTAGTTATATTCTTGTATATAGGGGCAGTATTATAGTAGTTATATTCTTGTATATAGGGGCAGTATTATAGTAGTTATATTCTTGTATATAGGGGCAGTATTATAGTGGTTATATTCTTGTATATAGGGGGCAGTATTATAGTAGTTATATTCTTGTATATAGGGGGCAGTATTATAGTAGTTATATTCTTGTATATACGAGCAGTATTATAGTAGTTATATTCTTGTATATAGGGAGCAGTATTATAGTAGTTATATTCTTGTATATAGGGGGCAGTATTATAGTAGTTATATTCTTGTATATAGGAGCAGTATTATAGTAGTTATATTCTTGTATATAGGGGGCAGTATTATAGTATTTATATTCTTGTATATAGGGAGCAGTATTATAGTAGTTATATTTTTGTATATAGGGGCAGTATTATAGTAGTTATATTCTTGCATATAGGGGCAGTATTATAGTAGATATATTCTTGTATAATGGGGGCAGTATTATAGTAGTTATATTCTTGTATATAGGAGGCAGTATTATAGTAGTTATATTCTTGTATATAGGGGGCAGTATTATAGTAGTTATATTCTTGTACATAGGAGCAGTATTATAGTAGTTATATTCTTGTATATAGGAGCAGTATTATAGTAGTTATATTCTTGTATATAGGGGCAGTATTATAGTAGTTATATTCTTGTATATAGGGGGCAGTATTATAGTAGTTATATTGTTGTATATAGGAGCAGTATTATAGTAGTTATATTGTTGTATATAGGAGCAGTACTATAGTAGTTATATTCTTGTATATAGAGGGCAGTATTACAGAAGTTATATTCTTGTATATAGGGGCAGTATTATAGTAGTTATATTCTTGTATATAGGGGGCAGTATTATAGTAGTTATATTCTTGTATATAGGGGGCAGTATTATAGTAGTTATATTCTTGTATATAGGAGGCAGTATTATAGTAGTTATATTCTTGTATATAGGAGCAGTATTATAGTAGTTATATTCTTGTATATAGGAGGCAGTATTATAGTAGTTATATTCTTGTATATAGGAGGCAGTATTATAGTAGTAATATTCTTGTATATAGGGGCAGTATTATAGTAGTTATATTCTTGTATATAGGGGCAGTATTATAGTAGTTATATTCTTGTATATAGGGGCAGTATTATAGTAGTTATATTCTTGTATATTGGTGCAGTATTATAGTAGTTATATTCTTGTATATTGGGGCAGTATTATAGTAGTTATATTCTTGTATATAGGGAGCAGTATTATAGTAGTTATATTCTTGTATATGGGGCAGTATTATAGTAGTTATATTCTTGTATATAGGGGCAGTATTATAGTAGATATATTCTTGTATATAGGGGCAGTATTATAGTAGATATATTCTTGTATATAGGGGGCAGTAATATAGTAGTTATATTCTTGTATATAGGGGCAGTATTATAGTAGTTATATTCCTGTACATAGGGGGCAGTATTATAGTAGTTATATTCTTGTATATAGGAGGCAGTATTATAGTAGTTATATTCTTGTATATAGGGAGCAGTATTATAGTAGTTATATTCTTGTATATAGGAGCAGTATTATAGTAGTTATATTCTTGTATATAGGGAGCAGTATTATAGTAGTTATATTCTTGTATATAGGAGCAGTATTATAGTAGTTATATTCTTGTATATAGGGGCAGTATTATAGTAGTTATATTCTTGTATATAGGAGGCAGTATTATAGTAGTTATATTCTTGTATATAGGGAGCAGTATTATAGTAGTTATATTCTTGTATATAGGAGCAGTATTAGGCTGGGTTCACACGTGGCGGAATTTCACTTAAATTCCGCTGCGGACACTCCGCAGCGTTAATCTGCAGCGGTGCCGTTTGTCCATTGACTTACACTTTAATTTAGCCGTGTTCGTTTAGACGAGGCGTAAAATTACGCTGCGGAGCATAGGCTGCGGAGCGGAATTTGGTGTCCGCAGCATGCTCTGTCTGTTGCGGAGCAGTGGCGGACTCATGGCGGAATTTCTCCATTGACTTCAATGGAGAGTCAAAATTCCGCAATGAAGTCCGCAGATCTTATGTGTGCTGCGGAGCGTATTGGTTTTACTACCATGACATTTCTTCATTCTGGCTGGACCTATGTATTTCTAGGTCTACAGCCAGACTGAGGAAGTCAATGGGGCTCCCGGAATGACGGGAGCGTTGCTAGGAGACGTCTGTAAATAGTCACTGTCCAGGGTGCTGAAAGAGTTAAGCGATCGGCAGTAACTGTTTCTGCACCCGGGACAGTGACTACCGATCCCAATATACATGTATCTGTTAAAAAATATATAAGTTCATACTTACCGAGAACTCCCTGCGTCTGTCTACAGTCCGGCCTCCCAGGATGACGTTTCAGTCTAAGTGACGGCTGCAGCCAATCACAGGCCAAGCACAGGCTGCAGCGGTCACATGGACTGGCGCGTCATCCAGGGAGGTCGGGCTGGATGCCGAAAGAGGGACGCGTCACCAAGACAACGGCCGGTAAGTATGAAAATCGTTTACTTTCACTAGGGAAAGTGCTGTCCCTTCTCTCTATCCTGCACTGATACAGAGAAGGGAAGCACTTTTCCCGCAGTCCGCAGCAGCTAGTCCGCATCAATTTACTGCACATTTTGTGCAGATCCGCAGCAGAATCTGCAACGCAGATTCTGTTCGGCATTGATGCGGACAGTTGCGGAGGAAATCCGCCACGTGTGGTCATGCCCTAATAGTAGTTATATTCTTGTATATAGGGGCAGTATTATAGTAGTTATATTCTTGTATATAGGAGCAGTATTATAGTAGTTATATTCTTGTATATAGGGGGCAGTATTATAGTAGTTATATTCTTGTATATAGGGAGCAGTATTATAGTAGTTATATTCTTGTATATAGGGGCAGTATTATAGTAGTTATATTCTTGTATATAGGGGCAGTATTATAGTAGTTATATTCTTGTATATAGGGAGCAGTATTATAGTAGTTATATTCTTGTACATAGGGGGCAGTATTATAGTATTTATATTCTTGTATATAGGAGCAGTATTATAGTAGTTATATTCTTGTATATAGGGGGCAGTATTATAGTAGTTATATTCTTGTATATAGGAGCAGTATTATAGTAGTTATATTCTTGTATATAGGGGGCAGTATTATAGTAGTTATATTCTTGTATATAGGGGGCAGTATTATATTCTTGTATATAGGGGGCAGTATTATAGTAGTTATATTCTTGTATATAGGGGCAGTATTATAGTAGTTATATTCTTGTATATAGGGGCAGTATTATAGTAGTTATATTCTTGTATATAGGGGCAGTATTATAGTAGTTATATTCTTGTATATAGGAGCAGTATTATAGTAGTTATATTCTTGTATATAGGGGCAGTATTATAGTAGTTATAGTCTTGTATATAGGAGCAGTATTATAGTAGTTATATTCTTGTATATAGGAGTAGTATTATAGTAGTTATATTCTTGTATATAGGGGCAGTATTATAGTAGTTATATTCTTGTATATAGGAGTAGTATTATAGTAGTTATATTCTTGTATATAGGGGCAGTATTATAGTAGTTATATTCTTGTATATAGGGGGCAGTATTATAGTAGTTATATTCTTGTATATAGGGGCAGTATTATAGTAGTTATATTCTTGTATATAGGGGCAGTATTATAATAGTTATATTCTTGTATATAGGGGGCAGTATTATAGTAGTTATATTCTTGTACATAGGGGCAGTATTATAGTAGTTATATTCTTGTATATAGGAGCAGTATTATAGTAGTTATATTCTTGTATATAGGGGGCAGTATTATAGTAGTTATATTCCTGTATATAGGGGCAGTATTATAGTAGTTATATTCTTGTATATAGGGGGCAGTAGTATAGTAGTTATATTCTTGTATATAGGGGGCAGTATTATAGTAGTTATATTCTTGTATATAGGGGCAGTATTATAGTAGTTATATTCTTGTATATAGGGGGCAGTAGTATAGTAGTTATATTCTTGTATATAGGGGGCAGTATTATAGTAGTTATATTATTGTATATAGGGGCAGTATTATAGTAGTTATATTATTGTATATAGGGGCAGTATTATAGTAGTTATATTCTTGTATATAGGAGCAGTATTATAGTAGTTATATTCTTGTATATAGGGGCAGTATTATAGTAGTTATATTCTTGTATATAGGGGCAGTAGTATAGTAGTTATATTCTTGTATATAGGGGGCAGTATTATAGTAGTTATATTCTTGTATATAGGGGGCAGTATTATAGTAGTTATATTCCTGTATATAGGGGGCAGTATTATAGTAGTTATATTCTCTGTTTCTGAATGAGGGATGTGTCGGCCTTCCCCTCCTCCGCCATGTAATAAGCCGCTGTAGATGTTCCTGAATGATTTCATTGATTACGTTTCCTGTGCGCTGAAACTTCTGTGCCCGGAATCCAAATCTAATACCTTAATTCAATTCACACCTGATAAGGTTGCCAGGGAGAAGCCAAAGCCACTTAACCCTCCGTGTTCTGCGCCTATTAGAGGAGTTTTCCGGAAATTACTACAGGGCACCATCAATATCTAGATCCCCGAAATATTTTTAACTATGATGGAAAGATTCTATAATATGTTGTTTTATTCGCACTCTTATTACAATGCTAGGTTATATACAAATAAATATATATATATATATATACACCAGCCATCCATAACATAAATCGACTGACAGATGAAGGAAATAACATTATCAGGTGATAAGGGGGGGGGGGGGGTATATTAGGCAGCACGTGACCAGTCTGTTCTTGAAGATACTGGGGGAAATAAATTAAGACCGGCGTTATACTAAGTTACGTTGCCGTAAAATGCGCCAAATATATTGAGGCCCCCCTTCTTAATATATTTGACACATCTTTGGCTGTCTGTGTAACAGAAATGCAAATCTAAGCCTTCTATGAGCGGGTGTAAACTCGTTCTATAACTCACACCCGTTTCTGCCGTAAATTATATCTTTCATTCTGACATAGGTCCCACCCCTTTAGCTAAATCCCTCCCCCTTTTCGCAAAACTTTTCGAAAGCTTAAGTAAAAAGTTGCACATTTTAGCGCAACTGTGGCCTGTTCTAACATGTCCAACTTTTTTACGCCAGGAAACTAGAGTAAATCTTTTGATATATTCGCCCAATGTATTGGAAGCGGGAAAAATGGAGAAGTGTAAGGAACAGAGCGACTGTGACGAGGGCCAAAGTGTGACGTGTAGACGACTGGGTCAGAACATCTCCAGAACGGCCGGTCTTGTGGGGGGCTCCCGGTATGTAGGGGTTAATACCTACCAAAAGTGCTCCAAGGAAGGACGACTGGTGACCGGCGACAGGGTCATGGGCGCCCGAGGATCATTGATGTGCGGAGTGAAGGCTAGCCCGACTGGTCCCATCCAACAGAAGAGGTACCACAAATTACTGAAAAGTTACCGCAGGTTGTGATAGAAGCTGTCCGGACACGCAGAGCATCGCAGCTTGCTGTATATGGGGCTGTGCACCCGCAGACCGGTCCGAGTGCCCATGCCGACCCCTGTCCACCGCTGAAAGCTCCTACAATGGACACGTGAGCATCAGAACTGGAGAATGGAAGACGCCTGGGCTGATGAATCACGTTTTACATCCTGTGGACGGCCGGGTGCGTGTGCGTCACTTACCTGGGGGGGAGATGGCAGCAGGATGCATTATGGGAAGAAGACAAGCCGGCGGGGGCAGGGTGATGATCTGGACAATGTTCTGCTGGGAAACCTGGTGTCCTGACATTCATGTGGATGTGTCAAGTACCCCCGACCTAAACATTCCTGCAGATAAGTGCCCCCTTCATGGCAGCGGTATGCCCTAGTGGCAGCGCCCTCTTCCAGCAGGATAACGCCCTCGCCACACTGCTGGAGAATGCCCCCGCCACACTGCAGACATTGTACCGGAATGATGAGGTACATGAGAAAGATTCAAGGTGATGACCTGTCTCCAAATTCCCCAGATCCCAATCCGATCGATCATCTGTGGGATGTGCTGGAGAAACAAGTCCGATCCCTGGAGGCCGCACCTCACACCTTACAGGATATAAAGGATCTGCTGCCGACGTCTCGTGGAGTCCAGGCCGCGACGGGTCAGAGCGGATATACCGGAACCAGGGCGACTACACAATAGTAGGCCGTGGTTGTAATGTTCGGGATGATAGCCGTACATATAACATATAACATTTAGGGTGCAGTCACATGACACAGATCATTCACTATCGCAGGGTTTTCTCTCAATTGCGCTCACGGTTTTAGTCGCAGTTCCATTTATATTCAAATACGTGAAATACAACAACAAAAACCTAATTAATTAGGGGTAGTCTGCTGCCACTGTTAATTAGGGTCACTCTACTAGCACTGTTTATGTGGGTACTTTTCTGGCACTGTTTGGGTATGTGCACACACACTAATTACGTCCGTAATTGACGGACGTATTTCGGCCGCAAGTCCTGGACCGAACTCAGTGCAGGGAGCCGGGCTCCTAGCATCATACTTATGTACGACGCTAGGAGTCCCTGCCTCGCTGCAGGACAACTGTCCCGTACTGTAATCATGTTTTCAGTACGGGACAGTAGTTCCACGGAGAGGCAGGGACTCCTAGCGTCGTACATAAGTATGATGCTAGGAGCCCGGCTCCCTGCAGTGTGTTCGGTCCGGTACTTGCGGCCGAAATACGTCCATCAATTACGGACGTAAATAGTGTGTGTGCACATACCCTTTATGTGGGTACTTTTTCTGGCACTGTTTATGTGGGTACTTTTCTGGCACTGTTTATGTGGGTACTTTTTCTGGCACTGTTTATGTGGGTACTTTTTCTGGCACTGTTTATGTGGGTACTTTTCTGGCACTGTTTATGTGGGTACTTTTCTGGCACTGTTTATGTGGGTACTCTACTAGCACTGTTTATGTGGGTACTTTACTGGCACTGTTTATGTGGGTACTTTTCTGGCACTGTTTATGTGGGTACTTTCCTGGCACTGTTTATGTGGGTACTTTTCTAGCACTGTTTATGTGGGTACTTTACTGGCACTGTTCATGTGGGTACTTTACTGGCACTGTTTATGTGGGTACTTTTCTGGCACTGTTTATGTGGGTACTTTGCCCTTATAAACAATTTCAGCAAAGTGAAAATAAACAACAAGCAGTTTTCTACAACTGTTAATTAGGGGCACTCTGCTGACTTTGTTTATGGAGGGGGCACTCTTCTGACACTGTTTATACGGGGTCACTCTGGTACTCTGCTCCTACTTTTATTTTGGTGTACTCTGCTGCCACTGTTTATGGAGGGCCACTCTACTAACATTGTTAATTGGGGGCACTGCTGGCACTGTTTATGTGGGTACTTTGTCTGCCACTGTTTATGTAGGTACTTTTTCTGGCACTGTTTATGTAGGTACTTTTTCTGGCACTGTTTATGTGGGTACTTTTTCTGGCACTGTTTATGTAGGTACTTTTTCTGGCACTGTTTATGTGGGTACTTTTTCTGGCACTGTTTATGTAGGTACTTTTTCTGGCACTGTTTATGTAGGTACTTTTTCTGGCACTGTTTATGTGGGTATTTTTTCTGGCACTGTTTATGTGGGTACTTTTTCTGGCACTGTTTATGTGGGTATTTTTTCTGGCACTGTTTATGTGGGTATTTTTTCTGGCACTGTTTATGTGGGTATTTTTTCTGGCACTGTTTATGTGTGTACTTTTTCTGGCACTGTTTATGTGGGTACTTTTTCTGGCACTGTTTATGTGGGTACTTTTTCTGGCACTGTTTATGTGGGTACTTTTTCTGGCACTGTTTATGTGGGTACTTTTTCTGGCAGTATTTATGTGGGTACTTTGTCTGGCACTGTTTATGTGGATTCTTTGCTTGCTGTTTATTGGGGCACTGCTGAAATTGTTTGTAGGGGCACTCTTCTGGTAATGTTTATGATGGGGCAATTTGCTGCCATTGTTAATTAGGGGTACTCTGCTGGCTTTGTTTAAGGGGCACTCTGGTAGCACTGTTATGGGCCACTCTGCTGACACTGTTTATAAAGGGGCACTGTTTATAGGGGTCACTCCGCTGCCACTATTAATGGAGGCATTCTGACGTTATGGATGTGGCCTGGTCTTTGTGAGCTGCAACACAAGTCTCCCTGAAAACGATTCCTAAAAGTAGTCAAGTATGGCGCTGAGTAAAGTAACCACCTGCGGCCACCATAGTATTTAACGCGCGGGTTCCCTTTAAGAAGAAATTTCATTTTCCGCATACAAGAAAAACTTTATTCCCCGTTTCACAGAAATTGACATGAAAACACGAGCTCCTCGCGAGTTCATACCACAACGGCGGATTTTACAATATCGTCCCCGCGTTGCCGTAAGAGAAAAATACAGATTATTATCACCAACAATTAACAAGTTTTCGTCTTCTAATCATCAACGTTTCCCGCCGTCCTCTGATCATCCAGCAGAATATGGAATATTTTACCATAAATATCACGATGAAGGGGTCACATCTTTCCTGCTCATTTAGAAATATCATTTTTTGTGTTTTTTTTTTACAAAATAAAAAGAACCAACATACCCCCTTGACTACAGAGCTGACAATCTACTTCATTGGCATTAATGTATCAGTACCGTATTAAAGGAGTTGTCTACGATCAGAAATAAGGTTCAGCTTTTTTTTTTTTTCTTCCTAGAAACAGCGCCACCCCTGTCCATAGGTTGTGTCTGGTATTGCAGCTCAGCCCCATACAACTGAATGGGGCTGAGCTGTATTACCAGAGAAAGCCTGTGGACTAGAGTGGCGCTGTTTCTGGAAATAAGCAAACAGAACAAAATACAACATATCTTAAAGGGGTATTCCAATTATTAACATATGTCACCAGTGACCACAGGAGCCCCCACTGATTGCTAAAATGGGGCACCCTATTTATTGGGACACTACTGTTTATGGAGGGGCACTTTTCTGTCACTGTTTATGGAGGGTACTGTATTGGCACTGTTTATGGGGGGTACTCTATTGGCACTGTTTATGGGGGAGCACTATTCTGGCACGGTTTATAGGGGGCACTTTCCTCGCACTGTTTCACTTTCCTGGCACTGATGGGCACCCTACGGGCACTGTTTATGGGGGGCACCCTACGGGCACTGTTTATGGGGGAGCACACTGCTAACACTGTTAACGGGGGAAAATTTTTTCTAGTATGGTTGATAGGTGGGGGTCACTCTTTTGGCACTGCCTATGGCTAAAAGGGGGGACCATATTTATTGTAGGCACTGCGCTATTAGTATTTATGGAGGGGCACTATGCTGGAACTGTTTATGGAGGGACACCCAATTGGCACGGTTTATGGGGGTACTCTATTGCCACTGTTTATGGAGGGAGCACTTTCCTGGCACTGTTTATGGAGGACACTCCACGTGCATTTTTAATGGGGGGCACTCTGCTTGCACTGTTTATAGGGGAGCATACATTTAGCACTGTTTATAGGGGAGTAATTTTGGCACTGTTTATGGGGGCACTATACTGGCACGGTTTATAGGGGAGCATACTTTTGGCACTGTTTATGGGGGCACTAAAGTTGCACTGTTTATGGGGGGATAGGTAATACAAGTTAGTTTGGTGGAGGTCTGACCACTGGGACCCTCACTTCTAAAACAGGGCCCCCCAGTCCTACAACTTTATGGGGGTTATTAACACAACCATGAAAAGTGCATACTTGCCAACGGTCCTGGATTTGGCGGCACAATCCCACAAACCAGAACGCAAAAGGTTCGGGAGTTTATGCAAATCAACGCAAAAAGTTGGTGTTTCCAGCCATTTTGGGGCGTTCCCCGGCAGAATGGGGGTGTGGCTTAAAATGTCCTGATTTTAGGGATTTAAATGTTGGTAAGTATGAAAGTGGACATATATAAAACGTATCTTCCTGAATACCCTGCCTCCAGTGAGTGGTATTGTTTAACACTGCTGGGGAGGGACAAGGACTGGGGTCCCCCCATTCTACCGATCGCTAGTAATTCTTCAGTTGGACCCCAATTTATTTCTCATTTTTACCTCGGTGATAGATGTTTATTTTAATAGATAGTATATCCCTTTAAATTTACTATCTAACAGGAAATCAGGCCTTGTCTCCCACAGCAACCAATCACAGCTCAGCTTACATCTCTTAACCTGCTCTGAAAAAATAAAAGCTGAGCTCTGATTGGTTGCTACGGACAACAAGGCCATTTTTGATAAATGAGGCCCCAAATTGCTTTACTGCTTTTCAGTTATGTATTGCTTCTTCTTCTCCGGTCACATCCAAAGCTAAATTACGAATTCTGTTGGTTTTCTTTTACCAGATCGCAATGCATTGTGGGAACTCAGGTAACACATGGCACAGATAAATATGAAGTGGCTACTAGCAGGATGTTTAGTCTTGTTTCGGATGTGAACGGAGAAGAAGATATCATATAACTTAAAGTACATAAAAATCAACAAATTATTTGAAAATTGGTCCGTGGGTGCAAATATGGGACCCTGATGGTTTGCAGCAAGCCTCTACATATGTCGCCTCGCTTTGACCGTCTCATTGAAATTTGCATAACTTTATTGACATAGGACTGGACGACACCTTCGATAACAGCATTTTTGTCCAGAAGTTCTCAGTTTCTCCTGTTACATTCGCCCGGTCCCAGCGACCAAACCGCCGCCCCCCCCCCCGTCTCCGCGGTGAACCAGGGTGATTTTCACAGTGAGAGAGCACAATGCCCCCGGTACATTGTATTTAAAACTCAGCTGAACATTCACGCCATCTGCTCTCTTTCCGCAGCTGAGACTTTTTGTCTACGTTTTGGCGCCGCTGCCCTATTGCTGACCTTCAAGAGAGATACAAAGCAATCAAATTGCCGCTGATCCCACAGAGATTTAATTCCACGCTTATGAGAAAAAAAAATGTTTTTTATATATATAGAAGCTCCAAATCCCCTGCATAGACCTAGAAATAAATGATAATCTATCTCCCTGCAGCCACCACTAGAGGGAGCTCAGGAGCTTACTGTAGTCTTAATAATAACACAGTATGTAGTGAGCTCCCCCTGGTGGTGGCTGCAGGTAGACAGAATTCTATAATTTATCTCTAGGTCTATGCAGGGGATTTGGAGCTCTGTTTCACAAAAACATAGCTCTAGCCCTTTGAAAGACATATTAAGAAAATAATCAGATAAGATTTTTGGACTTAATAGGAAATAATATCTATACTTTAAGCCCTTCACCATCCCGAACACCTGACCCTGCCTCTTATCCACCATTACTTCCCTCTTAAAGTGATGTAGACCTATAATGGACCTGAATCAACAGGACCATTCAAAAAATCCATCATTAAAAAAATTTACTCTCAAATGGGCAAAGGGAGGTGACACTATTTTGTGGCACCCATTGTGGTTGTCACTTAGCAAATCCCTCCACACCCCACCCCTATGGATCCTGGCCAAGATACACGAAAAAAGTGTAAATACTGAGATATGACGAACATCTCCATAAAAGAAGTATCGGACGTTGGTCATATCTCGACGGAAACCATCCTCTAAGTTGTCCTGACCTTTTCCCAGGTGGAGATATCAAGTCACTCTCAAGTTTGGCTTCCTGAGAACTTTCTTCCATACCTTTCAGTTGCCATGGTTTCCACCTCCGAACCTTAAAGAGCTGCCCAATACCCAACACAGAACATGAAGGGGCTCGGTGAAGGTGTCTTTGAAGGTGTATAAGTGTTTCATGGGTTCACCAAACTCATAGAACGACATCTGGCCACCCTCGTAATCCAGATAGAGACCTACTTTCCCGCAGGAATATTGAGCTGGGAGCTGGACGACATTCGAGTCGTGTATAGCCGAATATTGTTTGCTCCATAGACGTAGTCCCCATGACTTATCGTTGTGCCCGATGACACATTGTCCCCCTTTTCTCTCTATATTGGAATAGCACATTCCTACACACCAGTCTCCTTCCTCACTGCTCTCCACTTCCATAAAATGTTTCCCGGAGGAAAAATAATTCTTGCTTAAGACTTGACATGACTGAAAAGTTTCAGGTGTATCTGGACGATTTTGGCTTACTCCAGGCCAGGAGGCCATTTTTAGGTCTTCAGACACTTCTACGTCATTACCCGCTGTGTTGATGTCCAGTGAGATGTCGGAAGCTTCCGGCACTTTGAATCCTCTGAACTTTATCTCTTCACCAATTTTTTCCATGGTTGTATGTAACATCTTAGAGATAAGAAACACATCCAGATCGCCTACGGTATGGACATCATCTCTGGTACCTTCATCCATCTCTTGTATATCAGATCTATGAAGCTCTTGATCTTTCAAGACCATGAGTGGATCTGCCATGGTGCACATCTCCTGAATAGAGCACATTTTCCTAGACAAGTCTCCTTTTTCAATTGACAGCTGTTGGATAAGATCAGAGACTGAGTGTGACACTTGCTCTACCTGCCTGGAGACCTCACTCAAGACCATCTTCTCCAGATGTTTCAGCTGTCTCCTGGTGTCTTTAACCCCTTAAGGACACAGCCTGTTTTGGCCTTCAGGACACAGCCGATTTTTTCAAATCTGACATGTTTCACTTTATGTGGTAATAACTCCGGAATGCTTTTACCTATCCAAGCGATTCTGAGATTGTTTTCTCGTGACACATTGGACTTTATGTTACTGGCAAAATTTGCTCGATACATTAAGTATTTAATTGTGAAAAACACCAAAATGTAGCGAAAAATTGCAAAAATTTGCATTTTTCTAAATTTATATGTATCAGCTTGTAAGACAGATGGTAATACCACACAAAATTGTTGCTAATTAACATCACCCATATGTCTACTTTAGATTGGCATCGTTTTTTGAACGTCCTTTTATTTTTCTATGACATCACAAGGCTTAGAACTTTAGCAGCAATTTCTCGCATTTTCAAGAAAATTTCAAAAGGCTATTTTTACAGGGGCCAGTTCAGATGTGAAGTGGATTTTAGGGCCTTATATATTAGAAACCCTCGATAAGTCACCCCATTTTAAAAACTTCACCCCTCAAAGTATTCAAAACAGCATTTAGAAAGTTTCTTAACCCTTTAGATGTTTCACAGGAATTAAGGCAAACTAGATGTGAAATGTTCAAATTTCTTTTTTTTTTTGCAGAAATTCATTTTTCATCTATTTTTTTTGTAACACAGAAAGTTTTACCAGAGAAACGCAACTCAATATCTATTGCCCAGATTCTGCAGTTTTTAGAAATACCCCACATGTGGCCCTAGTGCGGTAATGGACTGAAGCACCGGCCTCAGAAGCAAAGGAGCACCTAGAGGAATTTGGGGCCTCCTTTTTATTAGAAAATATTTTAGGCTCCATGTCGGATCTGAAAGGCTCTTGCGGCACCAAAACAGTGGAAATCCCCCAAAAGTGACACCATTTTGGAAACTATACCCCTTGAGGAAATTATCTAGGGGTATAGTGAGCATTTTGACCCCGCAGGTTTTTTGCAGAAATTATTGGAAGTAGGCCGTGAAAATGAAAATCTACATTCTTTCAAAGAAAATGTAGGTTTAGCTAATTTTTTCTAATTTCCACAAGGACTAAAAGGAGAAAGTGCACCACTACTTTTGTAAAGCAATTTCTCCCGAGTAAAACAATACCCCGCATGTGGTCATAAACGGCTTTTTGGACACACGGCGGAGCTTAGAAGGGAAAGAGCGCCATTTGGCTTTTGGAGCTCAAATTTAGCAGGAATGGTTTGCGGAGACCACGTCGCATTTGCAAAGCCCCTAAGGGACCAAAACAGTGAAAACACCAAAAAAGTGACTCCATTTAGGAAACTACACCCCTTGAAGAATTCATCTAGGGGTGTAGTGAGCATTTTGAACCCACAGGGGTTTCATAGATTTTATTAGAATTGGGCAGTGAAGATAAAAAAAATCCTTTTTTTCCAATAAGACGTAGCTTTAGCTCAACATTTTTCATTTTCTCAACAAATAAAGGAATAAAAGAACCCCAACATTTGTAAAGCAACTTCTCTGGAGTACGGCAATTCCCCATTTGTGGTTATAAACGGCTGTTTGGGCACACGGCAAGGATCAGAAGAGAAGGAGTGCCATTTGGCTTTTGGAGCACAGATTTTGCTGGATTGGTTTCTTGACACCATGTCACTTTTGCAAAGCTCCTAAGGTGTCAGTACAGTGGAAACTCCCCAAAAGTGATTCCATTCACAAAACTACACCCCTTGAGGAGTTCATCTAGGGGTGTAGTGAGCATTTTGACCCCACAGGTGTTTCATAGATTTTATTAGAATTGGGCAGTGAAAATAAAAAAAATCCTTTTTCTTCAATAAGACGTAGTTTTAGCTGAAAATGTTTCATATTCTCAACAAATAAATGTAAAAGAGCACCACAACACTTGTAAAGCAACTTCTCCTGTGTATGACAATACCACATATGTGGTCATAAACTGCTGTTTAGGCACAGAGTAGGGCACAGAAGGGAAGGAGCGCCATTTGGCTTTTGGAGTACAGATTTTGCTGGATTGGTTTCTGGGCGCTATGTCGCATTTGCAAAGTCCCTGTGGTACTAAAACAGTGGATCCCCCCCAGAAGTGACCCCATTTTGGAAACTACACCCCTCAAGGTATTCACCTAGTGGTGTAGTGAGCATATTAACCCCACAGGTGATTGGCAGAAATTGGTGGGCACGTGATGTTGCAGAGTGAAAATGGTTTTTCAATAGATATGCCAATATGTGGCGCCCAGCTTGTGCCACTGGAGACACACACCCCAAAAATTATTAAAAGGGTTCTCCCGGGTATGGCGATGCCATATATGTGGAAGTAAACTGCTGTTTGGGCACACTGTAGGGTTCAGAAGGGAAGTAGCGCCATTTGGCTTTTGGAGCGTGGATTTTGCTTGTAGTAGTTTTGTTTGGAGTCTTACTGGTGTTTCCGTTTATAATGTGGGGGCACATGTAAGGCGGGCGGAGTATATAAGGGCCATAGTCAGGTGGTATAGTGGGGTAAAAAAAAAACAATAAAATAATCCATAGATGTGTGTTATGCTGTGACACAATCCTTTCTGCACAGGCAGGTGTCGCACTAATAAATGGTCTTTACTTATCCCCCTTTTGGTCCGCACTCGGCACCTTTGAAGTTTGGGGAATTTTGCTGGGAAGTGTTGTCCTGGTATAATACGGGCGCCCTCACTTCCAGCAGATATGTTTGGGCCCTCCCCTTCCTGGATCCCTAATTTTAGGGGCCTTGATAATTCGCCACTTGAAACAGAAGAAATGTTCCCCTCGGGCTGCACAACTGCATATTTTTATTTCCTGGCTTATTGGTGCCTTGACTAATTTTATTTTTTCATAGACGTAGTGGTATGAGAGCTGTTTTTTTTTGCGGGACGAGCTGTAGTTTTTATTGGTACCATTTTGGGGTACATGCGACTTTTTGATCACTTGTTATCCTTTTTTTTTTGGGAGGCCAGGTGACCAAAAAACAGCAATTCTGGCATATTTTTTTAGTTCTTTTTATACAGCGTTCGCCACGTGTTATAAATTACATGTTACCTTTATTCTGCGGGTCAGTCCGATTCCGGTGATACCTAATTTATAGCACTTTTTATGTTTTACAACTTTTTGCACAATAAAATAACTTTTGTAAAGAGAATGGATTTTTTCTGTCGCCAAGTTGTGAGAGCCATAACGGTTTTAAATTTTTCGTCGACGGAGCTGTGTGAGGGCTTGTTTTTAGCGAGACGAGTTATAGTTTTTATAGGTACCATTCTTAGGTACATGCGACTTTTTGATCACTTTTTATTTCAATTTTTGGAAGACAAAGTGACCAAAAAATAGCAATTATGTCAGTATTTTTTAGTTATTTTTTTTACGGCGTTCACTGTACGGAATAAATAACATAATATTTTTATAGTTCAGGTCGTTACGGTCGCTGCGATACCAAATATGTATGGCTTTATTATTTTTTTCAATAATAAATGACTTGATAAGGGAAAAAGGGCGATTGTGTTTTGTGTTATTATTTGAAACTTTTATTGTTTTTTTTACAACTTTTATTTTTACTTTTTTGACACTTTTTTTGACACTTTTCTTTAGTCCCACTAGGGGACTTGAAGGTCCAACAGTTTGTTTGATGTTCTAATACATTGCACTACCTATGTAGTGCAATGTATTAGAACTGTCAGTTGTTCACTGACAGCAAGCCGATCAGGCTCCGCCTCTGGGCGGGGCCTAATCAGCTTACGTAATGGCAGACAGGAGTCCATTGTTAGGGCTCCTGTTGCCATGGTAGCAGTCGCCAGCCTTGCCATCGCGTGGCAAGGCTGCCGATTTGCTACAAACCTCTAGGATGCAGCGATCACAATGGATCGCTGCATCGAAGGGGTTAATGCCAGGAATCGGAGCTAGCTCCGGTTCCTGGCGATAGATCGGGGTGTCCGCTGTAACATACAGCGGACACCCACTGCTGATGACGCCGGCTCAGCTTCTGAGCCGGAAGCTGAGCCGGCGCCATCTTGCCGATGGTACCGGAAGCCTCCTGGGCCCCGCCGACGACGGGGCATATTAGGATTCCGTTGCTGGCGGACCGGGAGGTAAGCATTAGCCCTCCGATCGCCTTTGCAGCCACCGGCAACCCAGCGATCACGTTGCTGGGGCGCCGGTGGCTATAAACTCCTCACATGCTGCGATCGCTATTCAACGCAGCATGTGAGGGGTTAATCGGTCGGATCGGAGGCTAGCTCCGGTCCTGGCCGATACCTCAGGGTGCCAGCTGTAACATACAGCTGTCACCCGACGGTGATGTCGCTGGCTCAGCTCCTGAGCCAGCTTCATCTCCATGACGTACAGTTACGTCAAGATGCGGGAACAGTCCATCTCCCATGACGTAACTGTACGTGATTTTGCGGGAAGGGGTTAAGGAGGCCAGAAATAATCCGACTTACCGCCCCGGCTCTGTCATGGACATTGGTTATGTGGTTAGATAAGTCCTGAATCCTTGACACATTTCCTTCTCTCTTTGAGAATAGATTGTCTAAGACCTTTCTCAGTTGCTCCTTCTTCTGGACTGAAGCTACATCTAGAAGCTCTATGTGATGTCCCTGATGTTCTCCGATCAAACTACAGGACACACAGATACAAGCATCGTCCTCAGGGCAGTAATATTCCAGGATCTTCTTATGGACTGAACATTTTCTGTTCTCCAGGGAAGTGCTGGGTCCAGTTAGGACATGTTCTGCTGCCTTGCTGTGAACTCTCAGATGATTATCGCACAGAGAAGCTTCACACAGCAGACAGGATTTAACAGCAGGTACAGGAGCGTGAATACAGTAAGTGCAGCAGATCCCGGTGATCTCCTCCTGACGGGACTGAGTATACGAGAATCTCTCCACTATGTTACAAAGTTTCCGATTCTTCTCCAACGCTGGACGTTCCTTGAACTCTTCTCTACATTCAGGACAGGAATAAACTCCAGACCCGTCCTGTATATCCAGGAACTGTTCAATACAGACCCGGCAGAAGTTGTGTCCACATCTCACGGTTACAGGACCCGAATAAATGCTCAGACAGATGGAGCAGAGCAGCTCGTCTCTCACATCAGCGGACGCCATGGCTGACAACAGTTGCAAGAAATTACATTTACCAGGAATTGAAACTTAGAGTGAACCTTGTCCTGGTTGTGTGACGTTCAGAGTGATGACACATCTCCGGGGAGATTAACCCTAGATGCAATTCACCTCCTGGCACTGTTTATGTGGGTACTTTTCTGGCACTGTTTATGTGGGTACTTTCCTGGCACTGTTTATGTGGGTACTTTTCTAGCACTGTTTATGTGGGTACTTTACTGGCACTGTTTATGTGGGTACTTTACTGGCACTGTTTATGTGGGTACTTTTCTGGCACTGTTTATGTGGGTACTTTGCCCTTATAAACAATTTCAGCAAAGTGAAAATAAACAACAAGCAGTTTTCTACAACTGTTAATTAGGGGCACTCTGCTGACTTTGTTTATGGAGGGGGCACTCTTCTGACACTGTTTATAGGGCGTCACTCTGGTACTCTGCTCCTACTTTTATTTTGGTGTACTCTGCTGCCACTGTTTATGGAGGGCCACTCTACTAACATTGTTAATTGGGGGCACTGCTGGCACTGTTTATGTGGGTACTTTGTCTGCCACTGTTTATGTGGGTACTTTTTCTGGCACTGTTTATATAGGTACTTTTTCTGGCACTGTTTATGTGGGTATTTTTTCTGGCACTGTTTATGTGGGTATTTTTTCTGGCACTGTTTATGTGGGTACTTTTTCTGGCACTGTTTATGTGGGTACTTTTTCTGGCACTGTTTATGTGGGTACTTTTCTGGCACTGTTTATGTGGGTACTTTTTCTGGCACTGTTTATGTGGGTACTTTTTCTGGCACTGTTTATGTGGGTACTTTTTCTGGCACTGTTTATGTGGGTACTTTTTCTGGCACTGTTTATGTGGGTACTTTTTCTGGCACTGTTTATGTGGGTACTTTTCTGGCACTGTTTATGTGGATACTTTTCTGGCACTGTTTATGTGGGTACTTTGTCTGGCACTGTTTATGTGGATTCTTTGCTTGCTGTTTATTGGGGCACTGCTGAAATTGTTTGTAGGGGCACTCTTCTGGTAATGTTTATGAAGGGGCAATTTGCTGCCATTGTTAATTAGGGGTACTCTGCTGGCTTTGTTTAAGGGGCACTCTGGTAGCATTGTTATGGGCCACTCTGCTGACACTGTTTATAAAGGGGCACTGTTTATAGGGGTCACTCCGCTGCCACTATTAATGGAGGCATTCTGACGTTATGGATGTGGCCTGGTCTTTGTGAGCTGCAACACAAGTCTCCCTGAAAACGATTCCTAAAAGTAGTCAAGTATGGCGCTGAGTAAAGTAACCACCTGCGGCCACCATAGTATTTAACGCGCGGGTTCCCTTTAAGAAGAAATTTCATTTTCCGCATACAAGAAAAACTTTATTCCCCGTTTCACAGAAATTGACATGAAAACACGAGCTCCTCGCGAGTTCATACCACAACGGCGGATTTTACAATATCGTCCCCGCGTTGCCGTAAGAGAAATATACAGATTATTATCACCAACAATTAACAAGTTTTCGTCTTCTAATCATCAACGTTTCCCGCCGTCCTCTGATCATCCAGCAGAATATGGAATATTTTACCATAAATATCACGATGAAGGGGTCACATCTTTCCTGCTCATTTAGAAATATCATTTTTTGTGGGTTTTTTTGCAAAATAAAAAGAACCAACATACCCCCTTGACTACAGAGCTGACAATCTACTTCATTGGCATTAATGTATCAGTACCGTATTAAAGGAGTTGTCTACGATCAGAAATAAGGTTCAGCTTTTTTTTTTTTCTTCCTAGAAACAGCGCCACCCCTGTCCATAGGTTGTGTCTGGTATTGCAGCTCAGCCCCATACAACTGAATGGGGCTGAGCTGTATTACCAGAGAAAGCCTGTGGACTAGAGTGGCGCTGTTTCTGGAAATAAGCAAACAGAACAAAATACAACATATCAACTTAAAGGGGTATCCCAATCATTAACATATGTCACCAGTGACCACAGGAGCCCCCACTGATTGCTAAAATGGGGCACCCTATTTATTGGGACACTACTGTTTATGGAGGGGCACTTTTCTGTCACTGTTTATGGAGGGTACTGTATTGAAACTGTTTATGGGGGGTACTCTATTGGCACTGTTTATGGGGGAGCACTATTCTGGCACGGTTTATAGGGGGCACTTTCCTCGCACTGTTTCACTTTCCTGGCACTGATGGGCACCCTACGGGCACTGTTTATGGGGGGCACCCTACGGGCACTGTTTATGGGGGAGCACACTGCTAACACTGTTAACGGGGGAAAAAATTTCTAGTATGGTTGATAGGTGGGGGTCACTCTTTTGGCACTGCCTATGGCTAAAAGGGGGGACCATATTTATTGTAGGCACTGCGCTATTAGTATTTATGGAGGGGCACTATGCTGGAACTGTTTATGGAGGGACACCCAATTGGCACTGTTTATGGGGGTACTCTATTGCCACTGTTTATGGAGGGAGCACTTTCCTGGCACTGTTTATGGAGGACACTCCACGTGCACTGTTAATGGGGGGCACTCTGCTAGCACTGTTTATAGGGGAGCATACATTTGGCACTGTTTATAGGGGAGTAATTTTGGCACTGTTTATGGGGGCACTATACTGGCACGGTTTATAGGGGAGCATACTTTTGGCACCGTTTATGGGGGCTCTAAACTTGCACTGTTTATGGGGGGATAGGTAATACAAGTTAGTTTGGTGGAGGTCTGACCACTGGGACCCTCACTTCTAAAACAGGGCCCCCCAGTCCTACAACTTTATGGGGGTTATTAACACAACCATGAAAAGTGCATACTTGCCAACGGTCCTGGATTTGGCGGCACAATCCCACAAACCAGAACGCAAAAGGTTCGGGGGTTTATGCAAATCAACGCAAAAAGTTGGTGTTTCCAGCCATTTTGGGGCGTTCCCCGGCAGAATGGGGGTGTGGCTTAAAATGTCCTGATTTTAGGGATTTAAATGTTGGTAAGTATGAAAGTGGACATAAATAAAACGTATCTTCCTGAATACCCTGCCTCCAGTGAGTGGTATTGTTTAACACTGCTGGGGAGGGACAAGGACTGGGGTCCCCCCATTCTACCGATCGCTAGTAATTCTTCAGTTGGACCCCAATTTATTTCTCATTTTTACCTCGGTGATAGATGTTTATTTTAATAGATAGTATATCCCTTTAAATTTACTATCTAACAGGAAATCAGGCCTTATCTCCCACAGCAACAAATCATAGCTCAGCTTACATCTCTTAACCTGCTCTGAAAAAATAAAAGCTGAGCTCTGATTGGTTGCTACGGACAACAAGGCCATTTTTGATAAATGAGGCCCCAAATTGCTTTACTGCTTTTCAGTTATGTATTGCTTCTTCTTCTCCGGTCACATCCAAAGCTAAATTACGAATTCTGTTGGTTTTCTTTTACCAGATCGCAATGCATTGTGGGAACTCAGGTAACACATGGCACAGATAAATATGAAGTGGCTACTAGCAGGATGTTTAGTCTTCTTTCGGATGTGAACGGAGTAGAAGATATCATATAACTTAAAGTACATAAAAATCAACAAATTATTTGAAAATTGGTCCGTGGGTGCAACTATGGGACCCTGATGGTTTGCAGCAAGCCTCTACATATGTCGCCTCGCTTTGACCGTCTCATTGAAATTTGCATAACTTTATTGACATAGGACTGGACGACACCTTTCATAACAGCATTTTTGTCCAGAAGTTCTCAGTTTCTCCTGTTACATTCGCCCGATCCCAGCGACCAAACCGCCGCCCCCCCCCGTCTCCGCGGTGAACCAGGGTGATTTTCACAGTGAGAGAGCACAATGCCCCCGGTACATTGTATTTAAAACTCAGCTGAACATTCACGCCATCTGCTCTCTTTCCGCAGCTGAGACTTTTTGTCTACGTTTTGGCGCCGCTGCCCTATTGCTGACCTTCAAGAGAGATACAAAGCAAGCAAATTGCCGCTGATCCCACAGAGATTTAATTCCACGCTTATGAGAAAAAAAAATGTTTTTTATATATATAGAAGCTCCAAATCCCCTGCATAGACCTAGAGATAAATGATAATATTCTATCTCCCTACAGCCACCACTAGAGGGAGCTCAGGAGCTTACTGTAGTCTTAATAATAACACAGTATGTAGTGAGCTCCCCCTGGTGGTGGCTGCAGGTAGACAGAATTCTATAATTTATCTCTAGGTCTATGCAGGGGATTTGGAGCTCTGTTTCACAAAAACATAACTCTAGCCCTTTGAAAGACATATTAAGAAAATAATCAGATAAGATTTTTGGACTTAATAGGAAATAATATCTATACTTTAAGCCCTTCACCATCCCGAACACCTGACCCTGCCTCTTATCCACCATTACTTCCCTCTTAAAGTGATGTAGACCTATAATGGACCTGAATCAACAGCACCATTCAAAAAATGCATCATTAAAAAATTTTACTCTCAAATGGGCAAAGGGAGGTGACACTATTTTGTGGCACCCATTGTGGTTGTCACTTAGCAAATCCCTCCACACCCCACCCCTATGGATCCTGGCCAAGATACACAAAAAAAGTGTAAATACTGAGATATGACGAACATCTCCATAAAAGAAGTAACGGACGTTGGTCATATCTCGACGGAAACCATCCTCTAAGTAGTCCTGACCCTTTCCCAGGTGGAGATATCAAGTCACTCTCAAGTTTGGCTTCCTGAGAACTTTCTTCCATACCTTTCAGTTGCCATTGTTTCCATCTCCGAACCTTAAAGAGCTGCCCAATACCCAACACAGAACATGAAGGGGCTCGGTGAAGGTGTCTTTGAAGGTGTATAAGTGTTTCATGGGTTCACCAAACTCATAGAAGGACATCTGGCCACCCTCGTAATCCAGATAGAGACCTACTTTCCCGCAGGAATATTGAGCTGGGAGCTGGACGACATTCGAGTCGTGTATAGCCGAATATTGTTTGCTCCATAGACGTAGTCCCCATGACTTATCGTTGTGCCCGATGACACATTGTCCCCCTTTTCTCTCTATATTGGAATAGCACATTCCTACACACCAGTCTCCTTCCTCACTGCTCTCCACTTCCATAAAATGTTTCCCGGAGGAAAAATAATTCTTGCTTAAGACTTGACATGACTGAAAAGTTTCAGGTGTATCTGGACGATTTTGGCTTACTCCAGGCCAGGAGGCCATTTTTAGGTCTTCAGACACTTCTACGTCATTACCCGCTGTGTTGATGTCCAGTGAGATGTCGGAAGCTTCCGGCACTTTGAATCCTCTGAACTTTATCTCTTCACCAATTTTTTCCATGGTTGTATGTAACATCTTAGAGATAAGAAACACATCCAGATCGCCTACGGTATGGACATCATCTCTGGTACCTTCATCCATCTCTTGTATATCAGATCTATGAAGCTCTTGATCTTTCAAGACCATGAGTGGATCTGCCATGGTGCACATCTCCTGAATAGAGCACATTTTCCTAGACAAGTCTCCTTTTTCAATTGACAGCTGTTGGATAAGATCAGAGACTGAGTGTGACACTTGCTCTACCTGCCTGGAGACCTCACTCAAGACCATCTTCTCCAGATGTTTCAGCTGTCTCCTGGTGTCTTTAAGGAGGCCAGAAATAATCTGACTTACCGCCCCGGCTCTGTCATGGACATTGGTTATGTGGTTAGATAAGTCCTGAATCCTTGACACATTTCCTTCTCTCTTTGAGAATAGATTGTCTAAGACCTTTCTCAGTTGCTCCTTCTTCTGGACTGAAGCTACATCTAGAAGCTCTATGTGATGTCCCTGATGTTCTCCGATCAAACTACAGGACACACAGATACAAGCATCGTCCTCAGGGCAGTAATATTCCAGGATCTTCTTATGGACGGAACATTTTCTGTTCTCCAGGGAAGTGCTGGGTCCAGTTAGGACATGTTCTGCTGCCTTGCTGTGAACTCTCAGGTGGTTATCACAGAGAGAAGCCTCACACATCAGACAGGATTTAACAGCAGGTACAGGAGCGTGAATACAGTAAGTGCAGCAGATCCCGGTGATCTCCTCCTGACGGGACTGAGTATACGAGAATCTCTCCACTATGTTACAAAGTTGCCGATTCTTCTCCAACACTGGACGTTCCTTGAACTCTTCTCTACATTCAGGACAGGAATAAACTCCAGACCCGTCCTGTATATCCAGGAACTGTTCAATACAGACCCGGCAGAAGTTGTGTCCACATCTCAGGGTTACAGGACCCGAATAAATGCTCAGACAGATGGAGCAGAGCAGCTCGTCTCTCACATCAGCGGACGCCATGGCTGACAACAGTTGCAAGAATTTACATTTACCAGGAATCGAAACTTAGAGTGAACCTTGTCCTGGTTGTGTGACGTTCAGAGTGATGACACATCTCCGGGGAGATTATCCCTAGATGCAATTCACCTCCTCCACTGTCACCTTCTACAGGAGACGTCCACTGCTAGACTTCATGGGCCATGGTTTGGCTGAGCCCCATCATCATGGCTGGGACCCACCGTAGATCCTCTGGTTGTTTGCTCTGGTGGATCAGTCCCACTCTTAGGCTGACCATACACATTAGATAGCGGCCGACAGCTATTCCTCCTGATCCTCCCATACACATTAGATAGCGGCCGACAGCTATTCCTCCTGATCCTCGCATACACATTAGATAGCGGCCGACAGCTATTCCTCCCGATCCCTCCATACACATTAGATAGCGGCCGACAGCTATTCCACCCGATCCCTCCATACACATTAGATAGTGGCCAATATCTATTCCTCCCGATCCCTTCATACACATTAGATAGTGGCCGACAACTATTCCTCCCGATCCCTCCATACACATTAGATAGTGGCCGACAACTATTCATCCCGATCCCTCCATCCACATTAGATAGCGGCCGACAGCTATTCCACCCGATCCCTCCATACACATTAGATAGCGGCCGACAGCTATTCCACCCGATCCCTCCATACACATTAGATAGCGGCCGACAACTATTCCTCCCGATCCCTCCATACACATTAGATAGCGGCCGACAGCTATTCCACCCGATCCCTCCATACACATTAGATAGCGGCCGACAACTATTCCTCCCGATCCCTCCATACACATTAGATAGCGGCCGACAGCTATTCCACCCGATCCCTCCATACACATTAGATAGCGGCCGACAGCTATTCCACCCGATCCCTCCATACACATTAGATAGCGGCCGACAGCTATTCCACCCGATCCCTCCATACACATTAGATAGCGGCCGACAGCTATTCCACCCGATCCTTCCATACACATTAGATAGCGGCCGACAGCTATTCCACCCGATCCCTCCATACACATTAGATAGCGGCCGACAGCTATTCCTCCCGATCCCTCCATACACATTAGATAGTGGCCGACAGCTATTCCACCCGATCCCTCCATACACATTAGATAGAGGCCGACAGCTATTCCACCCGATCCCTCCATACACATTAGATAGCGGCCGACAGCTATTCCACCCGATCCTTCCATACACATTAGATAGCGGCCGACAGCTATTCCACCCGATCCCTCCATACACATTAGATAGCGGCCGACAGCTATTCCACCCGATCCCTCCATACACATTAGATAGCGGCCGACAGCTATTCCTCCCGATCCCTCCATACACATTAGATAGCGACCGACAGCTATTCCACCCGATCCCTCCATACACATTAGATAGCGGCCGACAGCTATTCCTCCCGATCCCTCTATACATATGTACGCTCGGCTCGAATTCTGAACTGGGAGAGGGGAGTAAACTGCTGCCAGGCATTGGTAGAGGCACATGCCCGATCCTTCTCTGCCCCGACATCCAACCGCTGCACCACCATACACATTAGATGGTCGGCCAACATTCGTCTTATGTCTATAGCCACCTGTTGATCCGAAACCTGTAATGTTCTAACAGTATTAACACTTCATGATGGGGAATGTAATGCTATGGTAGATAGTATCACACATGAAAAGCTTAGATACAACGCTCAGCAGACAGTATCACACATGAAAAGCTTAGATACAACGCTCAGCAGACAGTATCACACATGACAGGAAGTTAAGGGGTTGCTAGGCAACCTGAACTAAAAAACTGGGTGAAATGGGGAGGGCGGAGCTGCAAGATGAGAAACAAAGATAGATGCAGCAAAGGCATGTAAGGGTCTGTTCACACGCGAATTCTAAAACGTCTGAAAATACGGAGCTCTTCAAGGGAGAACGGCTCCTGATTTTCAGACGTTTTTTAAGCAACTCGCGATTTTCGCTGTGTTTTTTACAGCCGTTTTTGGAGCTGTTTTCAATAGTCTATGAAAAACGGCTACAAAAACGGGCCAAGAAGTGACATGCACTTCTTTTTTGCAGCCGTTTCCGCGTCCAAAAAAGTGTCAAGAAGCTCCATGTGAACTGGCCCTAATACTAACGCCGTGTGTCGTTACTGAGGTGGAGTTACACTTTAATTTAACCCTGTAGTTGCCGTCATTGTGCAATGGGGCAAATACATTTAGGCCAGGGACCCGGCCACATCTCTTGTGAATGCGTTTGACTGTCGTCTGTGATTTCAGGGGTCCGGGCCGGGATATCACACGACTGACAGCAGGAAGATGAACTTGTTCAAGAGTCAAAGGGAATTCTTAACGTGATGTCATTTATTAACATGGCCCCCGAGGTAACAAGGAATCTGCATTGTAGGAACGAGCCGCCCGTCTGTCTCATGCAATAATATACAGCTGAGGGTTTGTTACAGTTGTATCCAGTCTTCATGTGGCGGTAGTAGCGTTCCCCCTGTCTTACGATGTGGTTATTGGCCACGCGGTTTTTACAGGTGGAGATCCGCGGTCCCACAACCCTCGTCCCCTCGTGGAGGCCACTCCCCTGGTGAATACTATGGAGAGGTGGCCGCGTGTGCAATACGCATCGGAAACAGCCGATCGCTACGTGAGAGCCGCACCTATCAGGGACTTATCGCCTGTGGACATGCCGTAAATGTTTAAAATGGGATTACCTCTTTTCCTATTCACTGACAGCAAGCAGAGAACTTAAAAGTGCTAAGAAATTGGAAAACAAAGTCTATTAGAAAATTGCAGAACTTTTCATTAACCCTTCATTAAACTTAATTTACATAAAACCTGAACCTGATACCCCAGACTATCCAAACTTCCGATAATCCGGAATATTCCATAAGCTCAGCATGCCACATTATTGGATTTCTAATGTAATCGGCGGGGGCGGGGGGGGGGGGGGTGCTGGGAACCAGTGCGGGACGACTCTATCTATATAGAAGTGAATATGACATACTCTCCCCTCCCCCTCTTCTCTTCAGACGGCTTATTAGACACGGAAGTTTCCGTAGATTACGGTTATTTGCGCGTCATTTTCCGGATTGAAGGC
This sequence comes from Rhinoderma darwinii, assembly GCF_050947455.1. Taxonomy (NCBI): domain Eukaryota; kingdom Metazoa; phylum Chordata; class Amphibia; order Anura; family Rhinodermatidae; genus Rhinoderma; species Rhinoderma darwinii. The sequence goes on along the minus strand of NC_134689.1, from coordinate 8,228,645 downwards.
GTTTACGTAATAAGAATATCGCGGCCTCCGAGAATCACACGAGATGCAAATTGATTCATTTTAATTCTGTTTGAAGGAAGTTCGGAGCAAATGGTTTGAAATAATCTCCGCGCATCAAAGTGAAGACGTCTTTGAAGTCGTCGGCGGGAACTGAACCGCTCACGTAATCCGGATGTTCTGGTAATGGAGAGACTCACTGTATTTAGGAGAGCGCTTCCCCCCCTAAAAATAATCCCATACATGGGTAACATGCCAGTGCCCATAGAGTGGTAGTACCCAGCTTTCCACGTACCCTGATTGTTGTGCAGTTACATCCCCTCTTTGTTTCCTCTCTGTTACTGATCTACCTGTATAAGTGTCAGTCTTCACTGTTGTTCTGGCATCGTATTCACAAACTATGAAGCACTGGTGACCTGTTACCCACTGTCCAGCATTTGTGGCAACTCCCGGAGCTTTTCTCCCCGGTAACCGGTGTCACCGTTGGTGGTCCAGTGATGGCAGCAGAGAGCGGTGGTTGTCCCTGCGGACTGCACAGTAGTACGCGCATAATTGTGAATAACCAAGTTGGCACCCGCTACTCTACAGGCAACAGGGACAACCGCCGATCCCTACTGCCATCAATGCCGTCATGACAGCTGCCCATGTAACAGGAGGGGCACTGTGTTTGGCAATTTTATGGGGGCACTGTGGTTGGCACTCTTTTGTGGCCAGTACTCTTATGTGGGCACTGGCTGGTACTGTTATGAGGACACTGAGTGGCAATATTATGGGGGCACTGTGGCTGGTAATGATATTAGGGTACTGTAGCAAACACTTATGAGCGCACTGTGGCTGGCAATCTCTGGCACTGTTATAAGAGCCCTATTTTTGGCACTTTTATAGGGGTGCTGTGGTTAGCACTATTTTGTGGCCAGTACTCTTATGAGGGCACTGTGCCTGGCAATCTTACAGGGGAACTCTGTGTCTGGCACGGTTATAAGGGCACTGTGGCTGGTACTCTTATGTGGGTACTGTGGCTACTATTATGAGGGCACTGTGGCTGCTACTCTTATGGGGGCACTGTGGCTACTATTATGAGGGCACTGTGGCTGGTACTGTTATGGCACTGGGAATCAGCAGTAATGTGTCCTGGAAGTTATTCAAGGGCACTAGGTTGGGGGTGTTCGGGGTGCAGGGTCTTTATATGAAGGGGGGCCATACATCTGACAATTATCTCACTTCAGCCGTTTTTTAAGCAAACTCACTTTTTTCGCTGCGTTTTTTACGGCCGTTTTTGGAGCTGTTTTTCTATAGAGTCAATGAAAAATGGTTCCAAAAACGGCTCAAGAAGTGACCTGCACGTGAAGAAATGCCCCGCCGTATTTCCCATTGAAATCAATGGGCAGATGTTTTGAGGCTTTCTGCTTACGATCTTTCAGCCGGTTTCCGGACATTTACGGCCGAAAATAAGCCGTGTGAACATACCCGTATGCAGATTTTCCAACTCCAAGCTGTATAAACGTGACTGCTGATTGGATGACGTATATCAGGTGATGTATTTGTGTAATGAGAGGGTGAGGCCTAAGGAGAACAAATCGGAAGCAGAACGCTTCCAAACATCTGCCCATTGATTTCAATGGGAAAAACGGCGTTCTGTTCCGACAGAACGTTTTTCGCGGCGTTTTTTTTATGCGTAAAGAAACGGCCGCGAAAAAAAAATGTGCAGGTCACTTCTTGGGACGTTTTTGGAGCCGTTTTCCATTGACTATTGAAAAAAGCTCTGCGTGTGAACATAGCCTAACAGTGAAGGAGAACAGTCACCCCTCTGATCAGTGTCCGGCGGCCGTGGCTGCTGCTGCACAAAAAGTTGATTGACAACAGATGAAGAAACTGACAAACTCCATGGATGGACGGCTTGTGACTGTTATTGAAACGAAGGGCGGCTATACCGGGCACCGGGCGCTGATTGTTTGTTATGAAATGTTTATTTGTACATTTTGAGTTGTTGGTTTATATTCTATGTTCACACAGAGTTTTTTGCCGCGTAAACCACGGCAAAAAACGGTAGAAATTGACTCCAATTCATTTCAATGGAAGGTGGAGGCATTTTTTTACCGCGAGCAAAAAAAAAACGCTCGCGGGAAAAAGAAGCGACATGCCCTATCTTGAGGCGTTTTCCGCCTCAAAAACCCCATTGAAATGGGAGACGGAAATAAACGAACGCGATTTTTGACACATTTTTTGATACGTTTTTCGGCCAAAAAAAAGCTCGCGGTTATTCCATCTTCCTGTTGAAGAGATAGCTAAAAAAAAAAAGCAGCAAAAAAACGCGGCAAAAAACACGTGTGGTGCAAAATTACTTCAAAAAAAACGGAGCAGATTTTTCCAGGCCTGATTTTCTGCCTGCAAAAAACTCTGTGTGAACAGGGCCTTACAGATGAAAATAAACAGGTAAGGCTTCGTTCACATCTGCGCTCGTGCTCTGTTCCTTTCCGACGTTTCGTCGGAGCTTTCCATTCGGAACGGAGCCCTGACAGACACAAACGGAAACCATAGGTTTCCGTTTCCACCACCATTGATTTCAAAGGTGACGGATCCGGTGCTAATGGTTTCCGTTTGTGTCTGTCAGGTCTCCGTTCCGACGGTACGTCGGAAACGGATCCCCAGCGCAGATGTGATCGAAGCCTGAGATGGGAACATTTTCCTTTTTTATTTAGTCACATAATTCTGTACACCAGGGGTTAACGGAATTGGTTGCAGAAAATCTGCAGCAAATACAATAGCAGCAAAGTGGATGAAAAATAAAAAAATCTTATACTTACCGCTGCAGTCTGTTTCTTCCTCCAGGCCGGCCTCCTGGGATGACAATTCATCCCATGTGACTGCTGCAGCCAATCACAGACTGCAGCGGTCTCCTGTGATTTTTTTCTGTGGTTTTTCGCACAGGGCTGATACGCTGCGTGTGAACGCTGCCGAATAGTTGCCCAATAATTCTGTACACACAGATAATCTCCAAAACCGAAACCTCACTTTTACTTTCCTAAATGTTCAGGTTTGAGGTTTAGTAACATTATTGTCACTGTAGTTGTTCAATAATAAAATGAATCCTCAAGAACACAAGTTGCCTAATAATTGTGCACGCAGCGTATTCTATAGATCCAGATCACGTGGGGGAACTCTGCAGACCAGGGACTTATGGGGGGACCCATTATAAGATTATGATACGTAAGCAATCCCCCCCCCCCTCTCCTCGCCATCTACGTATCACACAATGTAAGTTCTATGGGACACTCTGGCAGTGAACAAGTTAAAGATTTACATCTGCAACTAATGGTGGCAGATATTGAGCGGGGGTCTGTCTGCCTCCGGGGACGTGCGGCTGTCGCCTCCGCTCACACATAATAATGACACTTGTAATAGGTTCGGCGGCTGGGCGAGAATTTATCGGAATGAACAGGAGTCAGAAATGTCTCGGGGGATCAATACCTGAGCAGAGACCCCCGCCGCATCTATAGGGGACACCGCAGATCATTTATATACCAATTATTGGGTCGACCAGTAAATAGAGGGTCCCGGGAACTGACCGGAGCACAATGGCCGCTCATTGTAGGTTCAGCAGCTGAAGATTTGTCCACTTACATGGACCAGAAATATTGGACTTTATCAGTTTGAGATAAGCGGCGCAACTGTCTTATAGCCGCTAATCCCCCTTAAAGAGCAAGGTATACAGTGTATCAGTGTGGGTTGTTCTATGTGAGATAAAACCGGCAGCATATCCAATCTCTCTCCTGTCTTGAACTCTACGCCGATATCTTTTATCTACACTGATACACTGTAACAAACCCTCAACTGTGTGAGCAGAGCTAGATCTGGATGGGTTTTCAGTTTCTGGACGTGAACAAAATTTGTTTCCATTCACTGAAACAAGCAGAGATCTTGAAAAACTACTGTAGATATTGTATATTGCCTTCTCTGTCAGCCACCACTAGATGGCGCTCACTGCATTGGATTTATACAGCTCAAATTAAATTCATTGCAATGAGCTCCCTCTAGTGGCAGCTGCTGTTAAACATAATTGTTTCAACTCATTCATGCTGTTAAGGGAAAAGTAATTCAGAGTCGGGGCCCGTAACATCCCGGCCCCCATAATAGTGGCGTGTTTTGCTTCGATCTATTCAAAGTTTACACCGATTTAAAGTGTGTATTGTCGTAAATGCAAAAGCGGAATTTTCCTTTAAGTGGTTTGGGGTGGGGTAGCAAGCACATTTTTGGAATGCAGCTTTGGATGTGACTGGAGAAGAAACATGATGTAATTTATGATGAATTCAAGACTTTCTTTTGTTATCTTTGAGCCGCATCTTTATCTTGTCCGTGGACAACCAATGATGGCGGCCGTTACGGGGACCTTAGAGGTGGTCACCCAGCTCTTCCCGGAGCCTGAAGGGCGTATATACCTGTATAGTCATGGTACTCTATGGAAGGGCAGATTTTTATGCCATTCAGTAGCAGCCCCCCCCCCCCCAGTAATGCGTTACCCGGTCACTGAGACGCGCCGGATTGTCCGTGGGCGCTCGGGGATGAGACGTGTTAAGTAAAGCTGACTTCCCATGGCTCCGCACCTTATGCAACGTGTGAATTATGTTTCTCGGTTTGTTCTCAGCCAAAAGAACATTCGCAGTTTTCGTATTTTCTCTGAAGATGTTTATGGTGTTGGGGTTTCTGGAGTTCACGACAAGCTGTGCCGGGCCCATTACCAGCTGAGATGTAAAATGTGGCGCAGACAAGCGGAGGCGTGGGGGAGGGGGGGGGTTAAAGGAACGTCTGCTTTTGTTGGAACGTTTGGTAAACTGAGTGTTACATGAAGCATTTGAGGTCTGACTGAGTAACATTCACTGACATGCGGCAGAATACCTTTCATCTGGATTATCAAATATTCTGGATTATTGGACGCTCATGGGACCTCTCGACAGACAGAACAAAAATATCAAATCTGTTACCGTCAATTTGTTTTTTTTACTTCAAGGATTCTTCCAGTAAAATGGTTTGTCTCTACTTAGAGGAATTTCCAAGAACTTCTATTCTGTTGTTTGAAAATTGATTGATTGAACTCCTTGATTGGTTAAAAGATTGAAAGAGCTGGTTGAGTGACTGGACTATCTGTTGCTTGATTCAATAATTGGACTATTAATTAATTAATTAATTAATTGAAATATTAGTTGTTTGATTAGAGTATTAGTTGATTGATTGGACTATTAGTTGATTGATTGGACTATTAGTTGTTTAATTGGACTATTGATTGTTTAGACTATTAGTTGATTGACTGGACTATTAGTTGTTTGATGGGACTATTAGTTGATTGATTGGACTATTAGTTGATTGATTGGACTATTAGTTGATTGATAGGACTATTAGATGTTTGATGGGACTATTAGTTGTTTGATTGGACTATTAGTTGATTGATAGGACTATTAGATGTTTGATGGGACTATTAGTTGTTTGATTGGACTATTAGTTGATTGATTGGACTATTAGTTGTTTAATTGGACTATTGATTGTTTAGACTATTAGTTGATTGACTGGACTATTAGTTGTTTGATGGGACTATTAGTTGATTGATTGGACTATTAGTTGATTGATTGGACTATTAGTTGATTGATTGGACTATTAGTTGTTTGATGGGACTATTAGTTGATTGATTGGACTATTAGTTGATTGATAGGACTATTAGATGTTTGATGGGACTATTAGTTGTTTGATTGGACTATTAGTTGATTGATTGGACTATTAGTTGTTTAATTGGACTATTGATTGTTTAGACTATTAGTTGATTGACTGGACTATTAGTTGTTTGATGGGACTATTAGTTGATTGATTGGACTATTAGTTGATTGATAGGACTATTAGATGTTTGATGGGACTATTAGTTGTTTGATTGGACTATTAGTTGTTTGATTGGACTATTTATTGTTTGATTGGACTATTAGTTAATTGATTGGACTATTAGTTTGATGGGACTATTAGTTATTTGATTGGACTATTTATTGTTTGATTGGACTATTAGTTGATTGATTGGACTATTAGATGTTTGATGGGACTATTAGTTATTTGATTGGACTATTTATTGTTTGATTGGACTATTAGTTGATTGATTGATTGATTGATTGGACTATTAGATGTTTGACTGGACTATTAGTTTGATGGGACTATTAGTTGTTTGATTGGACTATTTATTGTTTGATTGGACTATTAGTTGATTGATTGATTGGACTATTAGATGTTTGACTGGACTATTAGTTTGATGGGACTATTAGTTGTTTGATTGGACTATTTATTGTTTGATTGGACTATTAGTTGATTGATTGGACTATTAGATGTTTGATGGGACTATTAGTTTGATGGGACTATTAGTTGTTTGATTGGACTATTTATTGTTTGATTGGACTATTAGTTGATTGAATGGACTATTACGGTAGTTGATTGATTGACTGGACTATTAGATGTTTGACTGGACTATTAGCTGTTTGATGGGACTATTAGTTGTTTGATTGGACTATTAGATGTTTGACTGGACTATTAGATGTTTGATGGGACTATTAGTTTGATGGGACTATTAGTTGTTTGATTGGACTATTTATTGATTGATTGGACTATTAGATGATTGAATGGACTATTAGTTGATTGATTGATTGGACTATTAGATGTTTGACTGGACTATTAGATGTTTGATGGGACTATTAGTTGTTTGACTGGACTATTAGATGTTTGACTGGACTATTAGATGTTTGATGGGACTATTAGTTTGATGGGACTATTAGTTGTTTGATTGGACTATTAGTTGATTGATGGGACTATTGGTTGATTGATGGAACTATTGGTTGATTGATGGAACTATTGGTTGATTGATGGGACTATTAGTTGATTGAATGGACTATTAGTTGATTGATTGATTGACTGGACTATTAGTTGTTTGATGGGACTATTAGTTGATTGAATGGACTATTAGTTGATTGGGCTATTAGATGTTTGATGGGACTATTAGTTGTTTGACTGGACTATTAGATGTTTGACTGGACTATTAGATGTTTGATGGGACTATTAGTTTGATGGGACTATTAGTTGTTTGATTGGACTATTAGTTGATTGATGGGACTATTGGTTGATTGATGGAACTATTGGTTGATTGATGGAACTATTGGTTGATTGATGGGACTATTAGTTGATTGAATGGACTATTAGTTGATTGATTGATTGACTGGACTATTAGTTGATTGATAGGACTATTAGTTGTTTGATGGGACTATTAGTTGATTGATTGGACTATTAGTTGATTGATAGGACTATTAGATGTTTGATGGGACTATTAGTTGTTTGATTGGACTATTAGTTGATTGATTGGACTATTAGTTGTTTAATTGGACTATTGATTGTTTAGACTATTAGTTGATTGACTGGACTATTAGTTGTTTGATGGGACTATTAGTTGATTGATTGGACTATTAGTTGATTGATAGGACTATTAGATGTTTGATGGGACTATTAGTTGTTTGATTGGACTATTAGTTGTTTGATTGGACTATTTATTGTTTGATTGGACTATTAGTTAATTGATTGGACTATTAGTTTGATGGGACTATTAGTTATTTGATTGGACTATTTATTGTTTGATTGGACTATTAGTTGATTGATTGGACTATTAGATGTTTGATGGGACTATTAGTTATTTGATTGGACTATTTATTGTTTGATTGGACTATTAGTTGATTGATTGATTGATTGGACTATTAGATGTTTGACTGGACTATTAGTTTGATGGGACTATTAGTTGTTTGATTGGACTATTTATTGTTTGATTGGACTATTAGTTGATTGATTGATTGGACTATTAGATGTTTGACTGGACTATTAGTTTGATGGGACTATTAGTTGTTTGATTGGACTATTTATTGTTTGATTGGACTATTAGTTGATTGATTGGACTATTAGATGTTTGATGGGACTATTAGTTTGATGGGACTATTAGTTGTTTGATTGGACTATTTATTGTTTGATTGGACTATTAGTTGATTGAATGGACTATTACGGTAGTTGATTGATTGACTGGACTATTAGATGTTTGACTGGACTATTAGCTGTTTGATGGGACTATTAGTTGTTTGATTGGACTATTAGATGTTTGACTGGACTATTAGATGTTTGATGGGACTATTAGTTTGATGGGACTATTAGTTGTTTGATTGGACTATTTATTGATTGATTGGACTATTAGATGATTGAATGGACTATTAGTTGATTGATTGATTGGACTATTAGATGTTTGACTGGACTATTAGATGTTTGATGGGACTATTAGTTGTTTGACTGGACTATTAGATGTTTGACTGGACTATTAGATGTTTGATGGGACTATTAGTTTGATGGGACTATTAGTTGTTTGATTGGACTATTAGTTGATTGATGGGACTATTGGTTGATTGATGGAACTATTGGTTGATTGATGGAACTATTGGTTGATTGATGGGACTATTAGTTGATTGAATGGACTATTAGTTGATTGATTGATTGACTGGACTATTAGTTGTTTGATGGGACTATTAGTTGATTGAATGGACTATTAGTTGATTGGGCTATTAGATGTTTGACTGGACTATTAGATGTTTGATGGGACTATTAGTTTGATGGGACTATTAGTTGTTTGATGGGACTATTAGTTGTTTGATGGGACTATTAGTTGATTACTTTGACTATTAGATGATTGATTGGACTATTACTTAATTGCTTGGACCATTTATTGCTTGGAATACTAGTTGATTGGACTATTAGTTGATTGATTATATTATTTATTGGACTATTGGTCGATTGATTGGATTCATTGATTGGACAATTAGTTGATAATTGTGACTGACTGATTTATTGATTGAGAGTACTAGGGGTCCTATTACCCAGCCCGATATGGGCCCGTGAAAACGGGCACCGATCAACGTGACAGCTTGTTGATCGGCGCTCGTTTGCTGCTTTCACAAAGAGCATTGATTGGTTATGTATGGGGACGAGCTACGATTTTTCGCCACAATACATTTCCATTATACAGGGAGATGTGCTGCCGAAAGCGACCATTTTATTGGTGGCGTAGAAGAGCAGATCATCCGGTGAATGAACGTTCGGTCGTTTATGGACTGATTGGGATGCAGCCATCATAGGAACACTCATTTTCCCGATCACTGGCCCATGTAATAGGGCCTTAGGCCGGGGGCTACACCTCGGCTTTTGTAGCGCTAGTGATTGATTTTAACTCTTGAGTGACAGCTGCAGTCCACAAGATCGCATGCGACTCCATGTATTCCCGTGAACTGCAGCTGTAGCTCAATAGTTAAAACCAAACAGTAGCGCTACAAAAGCCGAGGTGTAGCCCGAGCCTCAGTCAACCAAAACTTGATTAAATCATAAATGGATTAATTAATTGGTAATGTTATTTCTTATTTTAATTATTGATTGATGAGTTGATTGGTTTCTCTCCTGACAGGGGTGATACTTTTGCTCCTAGACAAGTTGCGAAAGATGAAATGGGAGCAGATGTGGCGCCTGACGGCAGAACGGGAACTGATGAGCATGTTATCTACCTCCTTGGCTGATCAAGTAAGAGCGTAGCCTCCATATCTGTCACATATTCAATGGTGGTGATATTCATGCCCGGCCTCATCTCCTCACACCGTACAGTGAAAGCAAAATCCATGTGTGTTCTTTAGTTAAAATAACCCAGTAAGAGCAAATTAATAATTAATGTGAACAAATTTAAAATACAGAACTGCAAGTGCGTGCAGCGGGTACAGTACATGGGCTGTGTGCCCGGCATCATAATCATCAGGACTCACTGTAACATAACAAGGGTCTGCTTCTGTTCTATGTATGCACATAAGTATGATGGGAGTTGTAGTGCTGCCCACTTGGAATAGAAAATAACTACTATAATACTGCCCCCTATGTACAAGAATATAACTACTATAATACTGCTCCTATATACAAGAATATAACTACTATAATACTGCTCCTATATACAAGAATATAACTACTATAATACTACCCCCTATATACAAGAATATAACTACTATAATACTGCACCTATATACAAGAATATAACTACTATAATACTGCCCCCTATATACAAGAATATAACTACTATAATACTGCACCTATATACAAGAATATAACTACTATAATACTGCTCCCTATATACAAGAATATAACTACTATAATACTGCTCCTATATACAAGAATATAACTACTATAATACTGCCCCTATATACAAGAATATAACTACTATAATACTGCTCCTATATACAAGAATATAACTACTATAATACTGCTCCTATATACAAGAATATAACTACTATAATACTGCCCTATATACAAGAATATAACTACTATAATACTGCCTCCTATATACAAGAATATAACTACTATAATACTGCCTCCTATATACAAGAATATAACTACTATAATACTGCCCCCTATATACAAGACTATAACTACTATAATACTGCCCCCTATATACAAGAATATAACTACTATAATACTGCCCCCTATATACAAGAATATAACTACTATAATACTGCCCCCTATATACAAGAATATAACTACTATAAAACTGCCCCTATATACAAGAATATAACTACTATAATACTGCCCCCTATATACAAGAATATAACTACTATAATACTGCTCCTATATACAAGAATATAACTACTATAATACTGCATCCTATATACAAGAATATAACTACTATAATACTGCATCCTATATACAAGAATATAACTACTATAATACTGTCCCCTTCATACAATATAACTACTATAATACTGCCTCCTATATACAAGAATATAACTACTATAATACTACCCCCTATATACAAGAATATAACTACTATAATACTGCCCCTATATATAAGACTATAACTACTATAATACTGCCTCCTATGTACAAGAATATAACTACTATAATACTGTCCCCTATATACAAGAATATAACTACTATAATACTGTCCCTATATACAAGAATATAACTACTATAATACTGCCCCTATATACAAGAATATAACTACTATAATACTGCTCCTATATACAAGAATATAACTACTATAATACTGCTCCTATATACAAGAATATAACTACTATAATACTGCCCCTATATACAAGAATATAACTACTATAATACTGCTCCTATATACAAGAATATAACTACTATAATACTGTCCCTATATACAAGAATATAACTACTATAATACTGCCCCTATATACAAGAATATAACTACTATAATACTGCTCCTATATACAAGAATATAACTACTATAATACTGCTCCTATATACAAGAATATAACTACTATAATACTGCCCCTATATACAAGAATATAACTACTATAATACTGCTCCCTATATACAAGAATATAACTACAATAATACTGCTCCTATATACAAGAATATAACTACTATAATACTGTCCCCTTCATACAATATAACTACTATAATACTGTCCCCTATATACAAGAATATAACTACTATAATACTGTCCCTATATACAAGGATATAACTACTATAATACTGCCTCCTATATACAAGAATATAACTACTATAATACTGTCCCTATATACAAGAATATAACTACTATAATACTGCTCCTATATACAAGAATATAACTACTATAATACTGCTCCTATATACAAGAATATAACTACTATAATACTGCCCCTATATACATGAATATAACTACTATAATACTGCCTCCTATATACAAGAATATAACTACTATAATACTGCCCCTATATACAAGAATATAACTACTATAATACTGCCTCTATATACAAGAATATAACTACTATAATACTGCCCCTATATACAAGAATATAACTACTATAATACTGCCTCCTATATACAAGAATATAACTACTATAATACTGCCTCCTATATACAAGAATATAACTACTATAATACTGCTCCCTATATACAAGAATATAACTACAATAATACTGCTCCTATATACAAGAATATAACTACTATAATACTGCCCCTATATACAAGAATATAACTACTATAATACTGTCCCTATATACAAGAATATAACTACTATAATACTGCTCCCTATATACAAGAATATAACTACTATAATACTGTCCCCTTCATACAATATAACTACTATAATACTGTCCCCTATATACAAGAATATAACTACTATAATACTGTCCCTATATACAAGAATATAACTACTATAATACTGCCTTCTATATACAAGAATATAACTACTATAATACTGTCCCTATATACAAGAATATAACTACTATAATACTGCTCCTATATACAAGAATATAACTACTATAATACTGCCTCTATATACAAGAATATAACTACTATAATACTGCCCCTATATACAAGAATATAACTACTATAATACTGCCTCCTATATACAAGAATATAACTACTATAATACTGCTCCCTATATACAAGAATATAACTACAATAATACTGCTCCTATATACAAGAATATAACTACTATAATACTGCTCCTATATACAAGAATATAACTACTATAATACTGCCCCTATATACAAGAATATAACTACTATAATACTGTCCCTATATACAAGAATATAACTACTATAATACTGCTCCCTATATACAAGAATATAACTACAATAATACTGCTCCTATATACAAGAATATAACTACTATAATACTGCCCCCTATATACAAGTATATAACTACTATAATACTGCCCCTATATACAAGAATATAACTACTATAATACTGCCCCTATATACAAGAATATAACTACTATAATACTGCCCCCTATATACAAGAATATAACTACTATAATACTGTCCCCTTCATACAATATAACTACTATAATACTGTCCCCTATATACAAGAATATAACTACTATAATACTGTCCCTATATACAAGAATATAACTACTATAATACTGTCCCTATATACAAGAATATAACTACTATAATACTGCCTCCTATATACAAGAATATAACTACTATAATACTGTCCCTATATACAAGAATATAACTACTATAATACTGCTCCTATATACAAGAATATAACTACTATAATACTGCTCCTATATACAAGAATATAACTACTATAATACTGCCCCTATATACATGAATATAACTACTATAATACTGCCTCCTATATACAAGAATATAACTACTATAATACTGCCCCTATATACAAGAATATAACTACTATAATACTGCCTCTATATACAAGAATATAACTACTAGAATACTGCCCCTATATACAAGAATATAACTACTAGAATACTGCCCCTATATACAAGAATATAACTACTATAATACTACCCCCTATATACAAGAATATAACTACTATAATACTGCTCCTATATACAAGAATATAACTACTATTATACTGCCTCCTATATACAATAATATAACTACTATAATACTGCCCCTATATACAAGAATATAACTACTATAATACTGCCTCCTATATACAAGAATATAACTACTATAATACTGCCTCCTATATAGAAGACTATAACTACTATAATACTGCCCTATATACAAGAATATAGCTACTATTATACTGCCCCTATATACAAGAATATAACTACTATAATACTGCCCCCTATATACAAGACTATAACTACTATAATACTGCCCCCTATATACAAGAATATAACTACTATAATACTGCCCCTATATACAAGAATATAACTACTATAATACTGCTCCTATATACAAGAATATAACTACTATAATACTGCCTCCTATATACAAGAATATAACTACTATAATACTGCCCCTATATACAAGAATATAACTACTATAATACTGCCCCTATATACAAGAATATAACTACTATAATACTGCCCCCTATATACAAGAATATAACTACTATAATACTGCCCCCTATATGCAAGAATATAACTACTATAATACTGCCCCCTATATACAAGAATATAGCTACTATAATACTGCCCCTATATACAAGAATATAACTACTATAATACTGCCCCCTATATACAAGAATATAACTACTATAATACTGCCCCCTATATACAAGAATATAACTACTATAATACTGCCCCCTATATACAAGAATATAACTACTATAATACTGCCCCCTATATACAAGAATATAACTACTATAATACTGCCCCCTATATACAAGAATATAGCTACTATAATACTGCCCCTATATACAAGAATATAACTACTATAATACTGCCCCCTATATACAAGAATATAACTACTATAATACTGCCCCCTATATACAAGAATATAACTACTATAATACTTCCCCTATATACAAGAATATAACTACTATAATACTGTCCCTATATACAAGAATATAACTACTATAATACTGCCCCCTATATACAAGAATATAACTACTATAATACTGCCTCCTATATACAAGAATATAACTACTATAATACTGCCCCTATATACAAGAATATAACTACTATAATACTGCCCCCTATATACAATAATATAACTACTGTAATACTGCCTCCTATATACAAGAATATAGCTACTATAATACTGCCCCTATATACAAGAATATAACTACTATAATACTGCCCCCTATATACAAGAATATAACTACTATAATACTGCTCCTATATACAAGAATATAACTACTATAATAGTGCCCCTATATACAAGAATATAACTACTATAATACTGCCCCCTATATACAAGAATATAACTACTATAATACTGCCTCCTATATACAAGAATATAACTACTATAATACTGCCCCTATATACAAGAATATAACTACTATAATACTGCCCCTATATACAAGAATATAACTACTAAAATACTGCCCCCTATATACAAGAATATAACTACTATAATACTGCCCCTATATACTAGAATATAACTAATATAATACTGCTCCTATATACAAGAATATAACTACTATAATACTGCCCCCTATATACAAGAATATAACTACTATCATACTGCCCCCTATATACAAGAATATAACTACTATAATACTGCTCCTATATACAATAATATAATTACTATAATACTGCCCACTATATATAAGAATATAACTACTATAATACTGCCCCCTATATACAAGAATATAACTATTATACTGCCCCTATATACAAGAATATAACTACTATAATACTGCCCCCTATATACAAGAATATAACTACTATAATACTGCCTCCTATATACAAGAATATAACTACTATAATACTACCCCCTATATACAAGAATATAACTACTATAATACTGCCCCCTATATACAAGAATATAACTACTATAATACTGCCCCCTATATACAAGAATATAACGACTATAATACTGCCTCCTATATACAAGAATATAATTACTATAATACTGCCCCCTATATACAAGAATATAACTACTATAATACTGCCCCCTATATACAAGAATATAACTACTATAATACTGCCCCCTATATACAAGAATATAATTACTATAATACTGCCCCCTATATACAAGAATATAACTACTATAATACTGCCCCCTATGTACAAGAATATAACTACTATAATACTGCCCCCTATTTACAAGAATATAACTACTATAATACTGCCCCCTATATACAAGAATATAACTACTATAATACTGCCCCCTATGTACAAGAATATAACTACTATAATACTGCCCCTATATACAAGAATATAACTACTATAATACTGCCTCCTATATACAAGAATATAACTACTATAATACTGCCTCCTATATACAAGAATATAACTACTATAATACTGCCCCTATATACAAGAATATAACTACTATAATACTGCCCCCTATATACAAGAATATAACTACTATAATACTGCTCCTATATACAAGAATATAACTACTATAATACTGCCCCCTATATACAAGAATATAACTACTATAATACTGCCCCCTATATACAAGAATATAACTACTATAATACTGCCTCCTATATACAAGAATATAACTACTATAATACTGCCCCTATATACAAGAATATAACTACTATAATACTGCCCCTATATACAAGAATATAACTACTATAATACTGCCCCTATATACAAGAATATAACTACTATAATACTGCCTCCTGTATACAAGAATATAACTACTATAATACTGCCTCCTATATACAAGAATATAACTACTATAATACTGCCCCTATATACAAGAATATAACTACTATAATACTGCCTCCTGTATACAAGAATATAACTACTATAATACTGTCCCTATATACAAGAATATAACTACTATAATACTGCTCCTATATACAAGAATATAACACTGCTCCTATATACAAGAATATAACTACTATAATACTGCCCCTATATACAAGAATATAACTACTATAATACTGTTCCCTATATACAAGAATATAACTACTATAATACTGCCCCTATATACAAGAATATAACTACTATAATACTGCCCCTATATACAAGAATATAACTACTATAATACTGCCCCCTATATACAAGAATATAACTACTATAATACTGCTCCTATATACAAGAATATAACTACTATAATACTGCTCCTATATACAAGAATATAACTACTATAATACTGTCCCCTATATACAAGAATATAACTACTATAATACTGCCTCTATATACAAGAATATAACTACTATAATACTGCCCCCTATATACAAGAATATAACTACTATAATACTGCCCTCTATATACAAGAATATAACTACTATAATACTGCTCCTATATACAAGAACATAACTACTATAATACTGCTCCTATATACAAGAATATAACTACTATAATACTGCTCCTATATACAAGAATATAACTACTATAATACTGCCCCCTATATACAAGAATATAACTACTATAATACTGCCCCCTATATACAAGAATATAACTACTATAATACTGCCCCCTATATACAAGAATATAACTACTATAATACTGCCCCCTATATACAAGATTATAACTACTATAATACTGCCCCCTATATACAAGATTATAGTTGACCCCTGATCATTTGTGTTCCTGATACTATATATATACATACACATTCAGTATACCCACACGCTGTCAGTATCATTTAGAGATTTCCCGTTTCCCTGAACATGGTGTCTTCCCTCTTTCTTTCTCTCCAGGACATTTTCAACGCTGTCATCAAGCAGAACCCGTTTCTGGTTCATCAGCTCCCCTGTTTCTGGAACGTGCAGCTGTCGGATCACACCCGCTCCGAGCAGTGCTACCGAGACGTCTCTGATCTGAAGGTGAGGTGTGACGCGGCTTCCAGACTTACTAATTATAACTCTCGCCATTTACATGAAGCAATTATTATGATATTACGATAAGATTTTATTTCTAGAATGGTCTTCGTCTTCTATTACTAGTCCTAGTGAATATTCATACATCCCAAGGCTCCCAATTTCCATGATATTGACTGACAAATCAGACCTCAGTGGGGTGGGACTTATGCAAATATGCACTTAATGTGGGCGTTTCTGAGAGGGATTGTGGGTAAGGAATAAAATGTCCTACGGATGGGGATTCCAATGTTTAGAGGAATAAACATGTGACTGAGATCGCTCCTCGTAGACGTACTTGCCAATAGTCCTTTTTTTTTTTTGTGGTGCTCTCCGCGATCTAGACCGATATATGGAGTTATTTATGATCATTTCATGGTGTTTTTGGCATTTTTTTGTAGCATTTTCAGGCAGAACAAGGGAGGAGCTATTTAGGATTCATGATAATTGAAATGGCGTCAACCTTTTTATGGTCGTAAAAATATCAGTAATGTCTCATCGGTGGTGTAACGTGTAACTGGGCCTACGTCAGATGGTCGTAATGCGGACGAATTTTCGCATTTGTATTACGACGGCAAGACCCGGTTCCAAGTAAGGTTGTAGGGCGTTTTACAGTAAGTCCGGTCCACTTGGCCACAGGGTCCTGGTCTTAATACGGATGATAAAATATACAGCTGTCTAAATGAGACCTTAAAGGGATTTACCAATTTTTTGTATAAATGAACCATAAACAGATCCCAACACTGTGACAAACCTAGCATGATAAACCCTAAGGAACTGACCGCAAGCAGAGATCTTGCAAATGGTGAGGAATTGAAACAACAATTCAGCTTCATTTACATAAAACCAGAAGATCCGATAACCAATCCAATTCAATCCCAACCAATCACAATTTTTATTGCCCGACAATTTTACGTCCCGCACGTCCCCTCATTCACTATGACAGGTCTCAATTTCGTCTTTCGTAATCTTTTCGTTTTCGCCTCTTCGCCCTGCAGCTTTCTAATTAGTTTAATGTTCCAATAACCCGGTGACCTTTGATTTTACAACTGTGATTTATACCTTGCATCCCATAAATAACGCTTTTCGTCTCACCGCGTCCCCGCAAAGGGTTAATTAATGAGGGCAGAGTGCAGAAACCCATTAGGGAGGGGTCACACTGGCCGTAACACATTGCGGCCCGTTTACTAAACAAATTGCGCCATGTTTTGTAAAAGACGTGCATTTATCTGCAACATATATGGGGGGTTTGAAAAAGACGTATTAAAGGGGCGTGGCTGAGCGTGCAGTGGCCGCGCCAAATTTATTAGCATAGGGAAAGCCATCTGAACCCTCAGCAGAGCTGGCACGTAAAGGACTCTGGGCAAAACTGGTCACTATGTTTATACCTAGTGCAGGGCCTCAGGGGGCGGAGCATGACACAAAGAGAGAATTCCTGTGTCATGCTCTGCCCCCTCAGCAAAACTGGCCTTGTCGTCCATAGCAACCAATCACAGCATAGTGTCCGTTTTGGATAGATAGATAGATATGAGATAGATAGATATGAGATAGATAGATAGATAGATAGATAGATAGATAGATAGATAGATAGATAGATAGATAGATAGATAGATAGATAGATAGATAGATAGATAGATAGATAGATAGATATGAGATAGATAGATAGATAGATAGATAGATAGATAGATAGATAGATAGATATGAGATAGATAGATAGATATGAGATAGATAGATAGATAGATAGATAGATAGATATGAGATAGATAGATAGATAGATAGATAGATAGATAGATAGATAATGAGATAGATAGATATGAGATAGATAGATATGAGATAGATAGATAGATAGATAGATAGATAGATAGATAGATAGATAGATAGATAGATAGATAGATAGACAGACAGACAGACAGATAGATAGATAGATAGATAGATAGATATGAGATAGATAGATAGATAGATAGATAGATAGATAGATAGATAGATAGATAGATAGATATGAGATAGAGAGATAGATAGATAGATAGATATGAGATAGAGAGATAGATAGATAGATAGAGAGATAGATAGATAGATAGAGAGATAGAGAGATAGATAGATATGAGATAGATAGATAGATAGATAGATAGATAGATAGATAGATAGATAGATAGATAGATAGATAGATATGAGATAGATAGATAGATAGATAGATAGATAGATAGATAGATAGATAGATAGATAGATAGATAGATAGATAGATAGATAGATATGAGATAGATAGATAGATAGATAGATAGATAGATAGATAGATAGATAGATAGATAGATATGAGATAGATAGATAGATAGATAGATAGATAGATAGATAGATAGATAGATAGATATGAGATAGATAGATAGATATGAGATAGATAGATAGATAGATAGATATATATGAGATAGATAGATAGATAGATAGATAGATATATATGAGATAGATAGATAGATAGATAGATAGATAGATAGATAGATAGATAGATAGATAGATAGATAGATAGATAGATAGATAGATGGAAATGATATTTCCAATGATGGAAATATCTTCATCTTTGGAGCAGAGGCCGACTGTCATAACTCCCTACAGAAAGAGAGAAACAGCTATGACAGCACCGTCAACAAAAGCGGGAAAAAACTACTGAATCTATGTCGAAGCTTAGGACTCCACATACTGAATGGCCGCACCAAGGGAGACTCTTTAGGAAGGTATACACTAAACTCCCATGTAGGCAGCAGTGTAGTAGACTATGCCATCACGGACATGGACCCCGCAAACATTGGCGCACTCATAGTCACTCCACAAACGCACCTGTCAGATCACAACCAATTACTTCTATACATCAAATCCACAACCAAACCATCTGCACAAAAACCACATCAAACCGGCCTCTTCAACCTGCCCCCATCTTATAAATGGTCCAAAACGTCAACTATAAAATATAAAGAGACAATGAACAGACCAGAAGTGCAGGAGATGCTTCACAACCTCTACAACAAGGTGTATGAGACAAGCCCAGGAGGGGTCAATCAGGCCGTAAATGACCTCAATAATATATTCTATACCATGGCAGAGAAGTCTGACCTGAAAAGATGTGACTACAAGAGGCCACAAGAAATACATCCTAACGGTTGGTTTGACCGTGAGTGCAAAGAAGTACGGAAGACCCTAAGAAATGCCTCAAATAAGAAGCACCGAGACCCAAACAACACCGGTCTGAAGGAGGCCTACAGCAACATACAGAGGCAATACAAGACCATCCTCCGAAAGAAAAAACAAAGGCACATCTCCACCAAACTTACCCAACTCCAAGATGCCCTCCATGACAACTCGTTCTGGGAATTATGGAAACACATGGGCAAAAATTGCAAGAAAAACAACCTTCATATTCAAAATGGCAACATCTGGCTCCAATATTTCAGGGACCTCTACAAAGATATCCCGAAAGAAGAACAAAGCCAAGAACAAAAACAAATAATATCAAAATTGAAGGCGATGGAGGAAACACTTAAAGATTCTCAAAACCCCCTGGATACACCAATAACACTGCAAGAAGTAACAGAGAGAACCTCAGACATAAGGTGTAAAAAATCCAGCGGCCTAGACAGAATCTCACCAGAAATGATAAAACACAGCCCGCCAGAAATACAGGCCGCAATAGTCAAACTATTTAATATGGTGCTGAGTGCCGGCTACTTCCCGCAAATCTGGAACCAAGGCCTTATAACACCAATCCACAAGAGTGGGGACAGGTACGACCCGGCCAACTACCGAGGGATATGTGTCAGCAGCAACCTGGGGAAACTGTTCAGCAGCATCCTGAATAAGAGAATCCTCAGCTTCCTCACCCAGCACAATGTCCTCCACCAAAGCCAAGCTGGGTTCATGCCAAACCACCGCACCACTGACCACATCTACACCCTGCGCAGCCTCATCAAGAGCCACGTCCACAATACAAAGCATGGGAAGATTTACGCCTGTTTTGTGGACTTTAAGAAGGCCTTTGACTCAGTGTGGCACCCGGGCCTATTCCTGAAACTGCTGGAGAGCGGAATAGGAGGTAAAACCTATGACGTCATCAGAAGCTCCTACACAGAGAACAGATGCAGCGTGAAGGTGAACGGGAGAAGAACGGCTGATTTCCAGCAGAGCCGAGGAGTCAGACAAGGCTGCAGCCTCAGTCCAACGCTCTTCAACATCTACATCAATGAACTGGCCACAGCTCTGGAATCCTCCTCAGCACCAGGTCTCGCCCTCCATGACACCCAGGTGAAATTCCTGCTGTATGCAGATGACCTTCTGTTACTATCACCAACCGAGAAAGGTCTCCAAGACAACCTGCAAATCCTAGAAAAATTCAGCTCCACGTGGGCACTACCCATCAATGCCAAGAAAACCAACATCATGGTGTTCCAGAAGAGAAACTCAAAATCCCCCAGGCACCCGACCTTCACACTAAATAACGCCACAATCACAGCGACCGACAGGTACACTTACCTGGGCCTAGAAATCAACCAATCAGGAAGCTTTAAACAAGCCATAGAGATTCTGAAAGACAAGGCGTGCAAAACCTTCTATGCCATCAGACGAAAACTCTATCATCTCAAACCACCAGTGACGGTCTGGCTGAAAATCTTTGACTCCATCATCTCCCCAATCCTCCTGTATGCCAGTGAAGTCTGGGGTCCGGACACATACCCAGACTGGTCAAGGTGGGATTCCAGCCCAACAGAAATCTTCCACCTAGAATTCTGCAAACACCTTCTCCAAGTCCATCGGAGCACCTCAAATAGTGCCTGTCGGGCAGAACTGGGCAGATTCCCACTACACCTCACAATCCAGAAGAGGGCGCTATCATTCTGGGCCCATCTACACAGCAGCAGGCAAAGTTCCTATCACCATAAAGCCCTGTTACACCAAGGGGTCCCAGGTAAACCAGGCCCCCCAGAACATCTCACCCTGACCCGGCCTGAAGAAAATGTCACCCAGCGCGGCCTCACAAAAGCCGAAATCAAGAAGACAATAGACAAAGGCCAAGAGGAATATATCAGTGACTGGAGGAACGACATAAAGACATCCCAGAAACTGACAATATACCGGAGTCTACAGCGGGAATATAAACTGGCGCCATATCTGGAGAAACTGCCAAACCACAGAGACAGACAGATCCTGAGCCGCTACAGACTGAGCGCCCACAACCTGCTCATCGAATCCGGGCGCCACAGACAGACCTACAAGCCCAGGGAGAGCCGACTGTGCCAACAGTGCGACCAGGAGGCCATGGAGGATGAGGCCCACTTCCTGCTACACTGCTCCAAATACTCAGCAGTAAGGGACACTCACTTCAGGAGACTCTCTGATCTCTTACCGGACTTCAGCTCCATGGAAGAGGAAGAGAAACTGTACATCCTGCTGGGTGAAGAGGAAACCACAGTGGGCACAGCGGCACAATATGTCACTGCATGCCATAAACTGAGAGAGACATGATATGCCATGGACTTGTATAACCCCGACCCTAGATATGTCCCTATCCCCAAGCCCTCAGTCCCTATCCCTCATTCCCTTACTTCTTACTTGCTTTGGCAATGCTAATATGTATTTGGTCCTGCCAATAAAGCTTCTTTGAATTTGAATTTGAATTTGATAGATAGATAGATGATAGATAGATAGATAGATAGATAGATATGAGAGATAGATAGATAGATAGATAGATAGATAGATAGATAGATAGATAGATAGATAGATAGATAGATAGATAGATAGATAGATAGATAGATAGATATGAGATAGATAGATAGATAGATAGGAGATAGATAGATAGATAGATAGGAGATAGATAGATAGATAGATAGATAGATAGATAGATAGATAGATAGATAGATAGAGACATTACAAGGTAAATGTGAACTATCTAAAGTTCTGTAAGTCAGCGGAACTTTCCTCAGATCTCGGTGAGGGTTAATAATAGCTATTTTATGTAAGAACTTGTGTTCCGGCTTTAGAATCCATTTGCGCTTGTTATTTACACGTATTGCCAGAGAATAAAGAATTAAAGCGGCGCCGAGTGCCAATTACCAGCGGCTTTATTGGTGCTCAGCGAGAGAACACGTGTACCCTTCCATGTTACTGACACCTCTCCCCGTTATCACGCAGACTTATTACACCTGGAGATATTTCCACGAGCTTGTTCTACACGTTATCTATTAATAAAGGATATTATGTCATTAATAAGCGGCATAACGAAGCCGGAAATGAATGAAGGGAAGAACGAGCCGCTCCACATTCACTCCGAGCTTAATACTCAGGACAGACGGATAGATCTTCACTTGTGATGTAATATCAGGGGCGGAACAAGGGTTTATCTGTGTATCTAGATAATCCAGTCTCAAAAACAAGGGCAAACCTAGGAGGGGGGTCCAGATGTATTTGTACCCCCAGCAGACGCCCCAAAATGCCCCCCAGTATACTCACATTCACTGCCAACTCCCTACATGTTCTACATTATCAGTTTTTATACAGGGGGGTTTAGGTGTCAGTATACCTGTTACTATCTATCCCTAGTGGTCTAGAGAGGTTTAGGGGATAGATAGATAGATAGATAGATAGATAGATAGATAGATAGATAGATAGATAGATAGATAGATAGATAGATAGATAGATATGAGATAGATAGATAGATATGAGATAGATAGATAGATATGAGATAGATAGATAGATATGAGATAGATAGATAGATATGAGATAGATAGATAGATAGATATGAGATAGATAGATAGATAGATATGAGATAGATAGATAGATAGATATGAGATAGATAGATAGATAGATATGAGATAGATAGATAGATAGATATGAGATAGATAGATAGATATGAGATAGATAGATAGATAGATATGAGATAGATAGATAGATATGAGATAGATAGATAGATAGATAGATAGATGATAGATAGATAGATAGATAGATAGATATGAGATAGATAGATATGAGATAGATAGATATGAGATAGATAGATATGAGATAGATAGATATGAGATAGATAGATATGAGATAGATAGATATGAGATAGATAGATAGATAGATAGATAGATAGATAGATAGATAGATAGATAGATAGATAGATAGATAGATAGATAGATATGAGATAGATAGATAGATATGAGATAGATAGATAGATAGATAGATAGATAGATAGATAGATAGATAGATAGATAGGAGATAGATAGATAGATAGATAGATAGATAGATATGAGATAGATAGATAGATAGATAGATAGATAGATAGATAGATAGATAGATATGAGATAGATAGATAGATAGATAGATATGAGATAGATAGATAGATAGATAGATATGAGATAGATAGATAGATATGAGATAGATAGATAGATAGATAGATAGATAGATAGATAGATAGATAGGAGATAGATAGATAGATAGATAGATAGATAGATATGAGATAGATAGATAGATAGATAGATAGATAGATAGATAGATAGATAGATAGATATGAGATAGATAGATAGATAGATAGATATGAGATAGATAGATAGATAGATAGATATGAGATAGATAGATAGATAGATATGAGATAGATAGATAGATAGATAGATAGATAGATAGATAAAAATCTGTCTGCCTGCAGCCACCACTAGAGGGAGCTCACTGAATACAGAATGATGCAGTTTCTATTTAAACTTAATCCTGACCTGTAAGGTGCTCCCCCTTGTGGCGGCTGCTGGCAGAAAGAAGTCTGACACGGGCCACAGAGCTAAGGCTCTGTTCACACAGTAAGAATAGTGCAGCATAAAGTTCTTCTTGTCGTCAAAAAGACAGAAACCCTGACAGCCCCCATATATGTCACTGGGGTTCATTTGTCACCATTAGGATCAACTGGCGTCTTTTCACGCTGGTGTCATGGCCTCCATTCAGTGGGAAAAGAGCCGAAGTGTTATATGGAGACAGGCAGGTCCAAAAGCCAACTCAGATTGTTAACAGCGCCTCCGATGTGGAGATAGGGAACTGCATGCACTCCCATTCTCTAAGATATTGTTATTTCAGAAATCGTTCCCACTGGCGGCAGGAGGTATCCGGAACGATGGCAGTTCAGCGAGGGAGAGCGATCCCAAATAAATCATTTAGGGAATTTCTATTCATGTGATCGACTAAGCGATCAGGTCTCTGAATTGTAGCATCTCTTATAGGGGATGGGCAAAGCTGCTGATATAACCGGTGCCAATTCTCAAGATGGTGCCAGCTATATACTGTATGTATTGACCATCTCGGGGTGGTAACCGGTATAAAATAAAAGGGAACTCTTCCACATAAAATCCTGTCATAGGCAAACCCCTAAAGATGCCGTCGACACCTAGACACCCCACGATTCCCAGATTGAGGGGTCCCTGGCGCGCTGTATAGCACCTAAACCCCTTCAAGACTGGGAATCTGAAAAAGGGCCCCATCCCTCATCCCCATAGCAACTGCGGGGGCCGCCTCTACGCTATGGTCAAGCTTGCGTACGCTAGAAAGTATCGCGCTTGATACCGGCGCCATATTTATCAATACATTAGGAGATATTTATCAAGACCGGTGCAAGGGAAAAGTGTAGCAGTCGCCCTTAGCAACCAATTCCAGCTGTTAAGCAGGCCTATGGAAAATGAAAGCAGCCATCTGATTGGTCGCACCATTTCCTCCATTTTTATCAAGTGCCGTTAGAAAGACTTTGTTATTTCCCTCCGATTCTGTTCTCGGTCACGCAGTCAGCCGCCATTTTGTCACAATGGGTCAGTGGGTGAAAAGAAAAGCGATTTTACAGGCAGCCGCTCAGTAATTGGCGGCCATTATACAGGAAATTAACCCTCACTTTGTTTTGTGGGTTCATATCCCCGTTACATTGTGACCTTCACTTGGCGCGGAGACGATTGAATGTCGCTGCCGCTTTCCGTGTGTTAAAAAGGCGATTTAATTGACAATTTCCGTGTAAGAGCTTAAAGTAATGACAAGGGGAGCGACCTCTCCAAATCTACCAGCTGTGGGAGCGCGTCCAGGCCTCTCTGATATACGGTATACAGATATATATATATAGTCCTCGAGCACAGGTCGTGCCGGAGAAGCGGCTTTATACCCATTATAAGATGATATTGTCACAAAATGTCTCATACTCCAATCACATCCAGAGCTGCACTCATAACAGCTGCCAGTTACACAGTTAAAGCTAGGCTGCTATGTCACATGACCGAGCGTAGATATTCAGCATCATTGTTTTACTTGTTCTGTTACATCATGGCTTTTACTCCAATCACATCCAGAGCTGCATTCATAACAGCTGCCAGTTACACAGTTAAAGCTAGGCTGCTATGTCACATGACCGAGCGTAGATATTCAGCATCATTGTTTTACTTGTTCTGTTACATCATGGCTTTTACTCCAATCACATCCAGAGCTGCACTCATAACAGCTGCCAGTTACACAGTTAAAGCTAGGCTGCTATGTCACATGACCGAGCGTAGATATTCAGCATCATTGTTTTACTTGTTCTGTTACATCATGGCTTTTACTCCAATCACATCCAGAGCTGCATTCATAACAGCTGCCAGTTACACAGTTAAAGCTAGGCTGCTATGTCACATGACCGAGCGTAGATATTCAGCATCATTGTTTTACTTGTTCTGTTACATCATGGCTTTTACTCCAATCACATCCAGAGCTGCATTAAGAATTCTGCCGCGCTCAGATAACAGTGACATAGGCTGTTAGGTCATATGACGAAATGTAGATATTGAGCAAAGATGTTTTGCTTAATATATTACAGCATGTTTTATACTCCAGTTACACCAAGAGCTGCATTCAATATTCTGCAGTGCATTATGGGAGCTTAGAACGCAGTTACACGGTTACAGATACGATGTTGGGTCACATGACTCATTGTCGACACTAAGGGTATGTTCACACGGCCTATTTACGGACGTAATTCGGGCGTTTTTGCCCCGATTTACGTCTAAAAATAGCGCCTCAATAGCGCTGACAAACATCTGCCCATTGAAAGCAATGGGCAGACGTTTGTCTGTTCACACGAGGCGTATATTTACGCGCCGCTGTCAAATGACGGCGCGTAAATAGACGCCCGCGTAGAAGAAGTGACCTGTCACTTCTTTGGCCGTAATTGGAGCCGCTATTCATTGACTCCAATGAATAGCAGCGCTAATTACGCCCGTAATTGACGCGGCGTTCAAGCGCCTGCACATGCCGGTACGGCTGAATTTACGGGGATGTTTTCAGGCTGAAACATCCCCGTAATTTCAGCCGTTACGGACCCCCGCCGTGTGAACATACCCTTAGGAATTTTGTTTTACTTGTTTTGTTACATCATGGCTGATACTCCAATCACATCCTGAGCTGTATTCAGAATTCTGCAGTGCATTATGGGAGCTCTGATGACAGTTACAGCTATGCCATTGGGTAACATGATTGAGTGTAGATATTCAATAACTCTGTTTTACTTCCTTTGAGACATCGTTTCTCATACTCCAATCACATCCAGAGCTGCATCTCGAACTCTGCTCAGCCCAGGTGACAGTCTCACAGTTAAAACTATACTGTTAGATCACATGATTGAGTTGACATATTCAGCAACATTGTTTTACATAGTTACATCGTATCTTATACTCCAATCACATCCAGAGCTGCATTTGAAATTCTGAAATGCATTATGGGAGTTTATGTGACAGTTACAGTAAATCTGTTGGGAGACATGACTAAATCTAGATATTCCACCATTTTATTGCAAGGGTAACGAGCAGAATTGTAAATGCAGCTCTGGCTGTGAATGGAGTGTAAAACAGGATTTTAGTGACAATCAGTACATCAGCTTTATGTGTGAATGTAGGAAGGCTCAGGAAAGACTTCCAGCGTCTGGATTATTGGACGCTCATTTCTTAAGGAATTATTTTATAATTCTGCGCTAAAGGAAGTGGCGGATTATCGGAATTTTTGAACTATTGCGTGGCGGATTAGCGGAATTACTGAAAAAATCTGACATAAATTTCTGCCATTGATTTAAAGGGATCTTTGCATGAATAGACAGGTGCCAGATTACCAGATTTTCCGGATTATAGGACAGATAGTAATGTAACCCGGTAATACAGCGGAGAAGCGCCGCACATGCCGACACATTTCACCACAACAAACACTACAATTGTCTTTGAATCTACGCGACAAAAGAAAACCGTAATAAAAGGCACCACCAGCTGTGCGCACAGACGTTACCTGCGGAGCGATCCTCGGGGCGGCCATGTGCATGGCAGGTGTCACCACGGGATCTGTCACTTCAAAGATGTCAGAGCCGGCTGCAATGACACCACCGGTTATTTATAGAGCGGCGCGGTGGCGTACAAACAGGACCGGCGTTATAGAAAGTGCGGCCCGGGCAACAAGCGATGTCTCCCCCCGATTGACAGTTTTAAACAGGTTTTCTTATCAATTAAGCCACATACAGTGATACCTCCACAGCGCCATCTAGTGCCAAGATAATGCCACCACAGCGAACAGACAGTGCCCAAATATATGCCCACGTGACACTGATCTGCACTCTGGGGAATTCATGGTGGTCTGGCTGCTGCAGAACATCATAATACAGACCTCGGCTGCTGCAGAACCTCATAATACACACCCCAGCTGCTCCAGAACCTCATAAGACACACCCCAGCTGCTGCAGAACCTCATAATACACACCCCAGCTGCTGCAGAACATCATAATACAGACCTCAGCTGCTGCAGAACCTCATAATACACACCCCAGCTGCTGCAGAACCTCATAAGACACACCCCAGCTGCTGCAGAACCTCATAATACACACCCCCAGCTGCTGCAGAACCTCATAATACACACACCAGCTGCTGCAGAACATCATAATACACACCCCAGCTGCTGCAGAACCTCATAATACACATCCCAGCTGCTGCAGAACATCATAATACACACCCCAGCTGCTGCAGAACATCATAATACACACCCCAGCTGCTGCAGAACATCATAATACACACCCCAGCTGCTGCAGAACATCATAATACACACCCCAGCTGCTGAAGAACATCATAATACACATCCCAGCTCCTGCAGAACATCATCATACACACTCCAGCTGCTGCAGAACATCATAATACACACTCCAGCTGCTGCAGACCATCATCATACACACCTCAGCTGTTGCAGAACCTCATAATACACACCCCAGCTGCTGCAGAACATCATCATACACACTCCAGCTGCTGCAGAACCTCATCATACACTACTGATCTACTTGATTTATCTGTATAATTAGCGCATTATAAAGTAGCAGGATGTATACAGGGGTGCAGGTTATAGGGGTGCAGAGGAAGCAGTCGCCTCCGGACCCCGGTAACTACAGTGGCTCATAGACCCCCCTGCCACATAAGTGCAGCATTAGTAGTTATACATGGGGGGGCTGTTACAGATTTTGCAGTGGGGTGCAGCAGCTTCAGGTCTCGCCACTAGATGGCGGTCTCAGGATCGGGGTGTCATGATCTTTGCTGCGTTACACGTACGTGACAATTATTCTCTGTTTCCCGGATTCAAGATAAAATGTTTTATGAAATTCCCTAAACGATGGGCACATTAATTTTTTCGGCAGAACATTTGACCGGCTGTCATCCCGCGCTAATTACCACTCATCAATACACGTCCACCGGGGCTTCAAGGAAGGCGTCAAACTCCACGTCACCGCTGGCCACGAAGAGGTTAAACGACTTTCATTTTCTTGGTCAAACACCCCAAATGTGTGTGATGGCAGCGTTCAGCTGGAGGTGACAGCTCGGTATAATGGAGACTTACAGATAAATGAGGGAGATTTGAAGGTTAGTTGAATGTTTTGGCGTTTCGAGGCTTTGCTGCTTTGCGGAGCGCTCTTCTGCCATCTATTGGACATTCGTAAAATTGCAGGTCACATTTCGCATCGAAGAATCTGGTCGCTGCAGTGAAAACGAGACTTTAGGAGAAGGTTTTGCGTGTGCGGGTTTTTCGGGCCTTGTATTACCGTGTACAGTCTATGTGGCTCTTGTGTCTTGCAAGGCCTGGGGCGAGATCAAGTTTTCTGTAGGCGGCCGCCATGGTGGTTTTTTGGGGTTTTTTTTAAAGGAAGAAAATGAAAAGCAACACTTTCATAATACTACCATACTCTAATATATCACCATCTATTGCCAAATAATACTGCCATACATACAGCGCCCACCTAATACTGCCATACATACAGCGCCCACCTAATACTGCCATACATACAGCGCCCACCTAATACTGCCATACATACAGCGCCCACCTAATACTGCCATACATACAGCGCCCACATAATACTACCATACATACAGCGCCCACATAATACTACCATACATACAGCGCCCACCTAATACTACCATACATACAGCGCCCACATAATACTGCCATACATACAACGCTCACATAATACTGCCATACATACAGCGCCCACATAATACTGCCATACATACAGCGCCCACATAATACTGCCATACATACAGCGCCCACCTAATACTACCATACATACAGCGCCCACCTAATACTGCCATACATACAGCGCCCACATAATACTGCCATACATACAGCGCCCACATAATACTGCCATACATACAGCGCCCACATAATACTGCCATACATACAGCGCCCACATAATACTGCCATACATACAGCGCCCACCTAATACTGCCATACATACAACGCCCACATAATACTGCCATACATACAGCGCCCACATAATACTGCCATACATACAACGCCCACATAATACTACCATACATACAGCGCCCACCTAATACTACCATACATACAGCGCCCACCTAATACTGCCATACATACAGCGCCCACCTAATACTGCCATACATACAGCGCCCACATAATACTGCCATACATACAACGCCCACATAATACTGCCATACATACAGCGCCCACATAATACTGCCATACATACAGCGCCCACCTAATACTGCCATACATACAGCGCCCACATAATACTACCATACATACAGCGCCCACATAATACTGCCATACATACAGCGCCCACCTAATACTGCCATACATACAGCGCCCACCTAATACTGCCATACATACAGCGCCCACCTAATACTGCCATACATACAGCACCCACCTAATACTGCCATACATACAGCACCCACCTAATACTGCCATACAGCCCACATAATACTGCCATACATACAGCACCCACCTAATACTACCATACATACAGCGCCCACCTAATACTGCCATACATACAGCGCCCACCTAATACTGCCATACAGCGCTCACATAATACTGCCATACATACAGCGCCCACATAATACTGCCATACATACAGCGCCCACCTAATACTGCCATACATACAGCGCTCACATAATACTGCCATACATACAACGCTCACATAATACTGCCATACATACAGCGCCCACATAATACTACCATACATACAGCGCCCACATAATACTACCATACATACAGCGCCCACATAATACTACCATACATACAGCGCCCACATAATACTACCATACATACAGCGCCCACATAATACTACCATACATACAGCGCCCACATAATACTACCATACATACAGCGCCCACATAATACTGCCATACATACAGCGCCCACATAATACTACCATACATACAGCGCCCACCTAATACTGCCATACATACAGCGCCCACATAATACTGCCATACATACAGCGCCCACATAATACTACCATACATACAGCGCCCACCTAATACTGCCATACATACAACGCCCACATAATACTACCATACAGCGCCCACATAATACTGCCATACATACAGCGCCCACATAATACTGCCATACATACAGCGCCCACATAATACTGCCATACATACAGCGCCCACATAATACTGCCATACAGCACCCACATAATACTACCATACATACAGCGCCCACATAATACTGCCATACATACAGCGCCCACCTAATACTGCCATACATACAGCGCCCACCTAATACTGCCATACATACAACGCCCACATAATACTACTATACAGCGCCCACATAATACTGCCATACATACAACGCCCACATAATACTGCCATACATACAGCGCCCACCTAATACTACCATACATACAGCGCCCACATAATACTGCCATACATACAGCGCCCACCTAATACTGCCATACATACAGCGCCCACATAATACTACCATACATACAGCGCCCACATAATACTGCCATACATACAGCGCCCACCTAATACTGCCATACATACAGCGCCCACCTAATACTGCCATACATACAGCGCCCACATAATACTACCATACATACAGCGCCCACATAATACTGCCATACATACAGCGCCCACCTAATACTGCCATACATACAACGCCCACATAATACTACCATACATACAGCGCCCACATAATACTGCCATACATACAGCGCCCACCTAATACTACCATACATACAGCGCCCACATAATACTACCATACAGCGCCCACCTAATACTGCCATACATACAGCGCCCACATAATACTACCATACATACAGCGCCCACATAATACTACCATACATACAGCGCCCACATAATACTGCCATACATACAACGCCCACATAATACTACCATACAGCGCCCACATAATACTGCCATACATACAGCGCCCACATAATACTACCATACATACAGCGCCCACATAATACTACCATACATACAGCGCCCATCTAATACTGCCATACATACAGCGCCCACATAATACTGCCATACATACAGCGCTCACATAATACTGCCATACATACAGCGCCCACATAATACTGCCATACAGCGCCCACCTAATACTGCCATACATACAGCGCCCACATAATACTACCATACAGCGCCCACATAATACTGCCATACATACAACGCCCACATAATACTGCCATACATACAGCGCCCACCTAATACTACCATACATACAGCGCCCACATAATACTGCCATACATACAGCGCCCACCTAATACTGCCATACATACAGCGCCCACATAATACTACCATACATACAGCGCCCACATAATACTGCCATACATACAGCGCCCACCTAATACTGCCATACATACAGCGCCCACCTAATACTGCCATACATACAACGCCCACATAATACTGCCATACATACAGCGCCCACATAATACTACCATACAGCGCCCACCTAATACTGCCATACAGCGCCCACATAATACTGCCATACATACAGCGCCCACCTAATACTGCCATACATACAGCGCCCACATAATACTGCCATACATACAGCGCCCACATAATACTGCCATACATACAGCGCCCACCTAATACTGCCATACATACAGCGCCCACCTAATACTGCCATACATACAGCGCCCACATAATACTGCCATACATACAGCGCCCACATAATACTGCCATACATACAGCGCCCACCTAATACTGCCATACATACAGCGCCCACCTAATACTACCATACATACAGCGCCCACATAATACTACCATACAGCGCCCACATAATACTACCATACATACTGCGCCCACATAATACTACCATACATACAGCGCCCACATAATACTGCCATACATACTGCGCCCACATAATACTACCATACATACAGCGCCCACATAATACTGCCATACATACAGCGCCCACCTAATACTGCCATACATACAGCGCCCACCTAATACTGCCATACATACAGCGCCCACCTAATACTGCCATACATACAGCGCCCACATAATACTGCCATACATACAGCGCCCACATAATACTGCCATACATACAGCGCCCACCTAATACTGCCATACATACAGCGCCCACCTAATACTACCATACATACAGCGCCCACATAATACTACCATACAGCGCCCACCTAATACTGGCATACATACAGCGCCCACATAATACTGCCATACATACAGCGCCCACATAATACTGCCATACATACAGCGCCCACATAATACTACCATACATACAGCGCCCACATAATACTACCATACATACAGCGCCCACATAATACTACCATACATACAGCGCCCACATAATACTGCCATACATACAGCGCCCACATAATACTACCATACAGCGCCCACCTAATACTGGCATACATACAGCGCCCACATAATACTGCCATACATACAGCGCCCACATAATACTGCCATACATACAGCGCCCACATAATACTACCATACAGCGCCCACCTAATACTGCCATACATACGGCGCCCACCTAATACTGCCATACATACAGCGCCCACCTAATACTACCATACATACAGCGCCCACCTAATACTACCATACATACAGCGCCCACATAATACTACCATACAGCGCCCACCTAATACTGCCATACAGCGCCCACATAATACTACCATACATACAGCGCCCACATAATACTGCCATACATACAGCGCCCACATAATACTGCCATACATACAGCGCCCACATAATACTGCCATACATACAGCGCCCACATAATACTACCATACAGCGCCCACCTAATACTGCCATACATACAGCGCCCACATAATACTACCATACATACAGCGCCCACATAATACTGCCATACATACAGCGCCCACATAATACTACCATACATACAGCGCCCACCTAATACTGCCATACATACAGCGCCCACATAATACTGCCATACATACAGCACCCACATAATACTACCATACATACAGCGCCCACATAATACTACCATACAGCGCCCACCTAATACTGCCATACATACAGCGCCCACATAATACTGCCATACATACAGCGCCCACATAATACTGCCATACATACAGCGCCCACATAATACTGCCATACATACAGCACCCACATAATACTACCATACATACAGCGCCCACATAATACTGCCATACATACAGCGCCCACATAATACTGCCATACATACAGCGCCCACCTAATACTGCCATACATACAGCGCCCACATAATACTACCATACATACAGCGCCCACATAATACTGCCATACATACAGCGCCCACATAATACTGCCATACAGCACCCACATAATACTACCATACATACAGCGCCCACATAATACTGCCATACATACAGCGCCCACATAATACTGCCATACATACAGCGCCCACATAATACTGCCATACATACAGCGCCCACATAATACTACCATACAGCGCCCACCTAATACTGCCATACATACAGCGCCCACATAATACTACCATACATACAGCGCCCACATAATACTGCCATACATACAGCGCCCACATAATACTGCCATACATACAGCACCCACATAATACTACCATACATACAGCGCCCACATAATACTACCATACAGAGCCCACCTAATACTGCCATACATACAGCACCCACATAATACTACCATACATACAGCGCCCACATAATACTGCCATACATACAGCGCCCACATAATACTACCATACATACAGCGCCCACATAATACTGCCATACATACAGCGCCCACATAATACTGCCATACATACAGCGCCCACATAATACTGCCATACATACAGTGCCCACATAATACTGCCATACATACAGCGCCCACATAATACTGCCATACATACAGCGCCCACATAATACTGCCATACATACAGCGCCCACATAATACTGCCATACATACAGCGCCCACATAATACTACCATACAGCGCCCACCTAATACTGCCATACATACAGCGCCCACATAATACTGCCATACAGTGCTCACATAATACTGCCATACAGTGCCTACATAATACTGCCATACAGTGCCCACATAATACCGCCATACAGCGCCCACATAATACTGCAATACAGCGCTCACATAATACAGCCATACAGTGCTCACATAATACAGCCATACAGTGCTCACATAATACTGCCATACAGTGCTCACATAATACAGCCATACAGTGCCTACATAATACTGCCATACAGTGCTCACATAATACTGCCATACAGTGCCCACATAATACTGCCATACAGTGCCCCCATAATACAGCCATACAGTGCTCACATAATACTGCCATACAGTGGCCACATAATACTGCCATACAGTGCCCCCATAATACAGCCATACAGTGCTCACATAATACTGCTATACAGTGCCCACATAATACAGCCATACAGTGCTCACATAATACTGCCATATAGCGCCCACATAATACTACCATACAGCGCCCACATAATACTGCCATACAGTGCTCACATAATACTGCTATACAGTGCCCACATAATACTGCCATACAGCGCCCACATAATACTACCATACAGTGCTCACATAATACTGCTATACAGTGCCCACATAATACTGCCATACAGCGCCCACATAATACCATACAGCGCCCACCTAATACTGCCATACATACAGCGCCCACATAATACCATACAGCGCCCACATAATACTGCCATACAGCGCCCACATAATACCATACATACAGCACCCACATAATACTACCATACAGCACCCACATAATACTACCATACAGCACCCACATAATACTACCATACATACAGCACCCACATAATACTGCCATACATACAGCACCCACATAATACTACCATACATACAGCGCCCACCTAATACTGCCATACAGCACCCACATAATACTGCCATACATACAGCGCCCACCTAATACTACCATACATACAGCGCCCACCTAATACTACCATACATACAGCGCCCACATAATACTGCCATACATACAGCACCCACATAATACTACCATACATACAGCGCCCACATAATACTACCATACATACAGCGCCCATCTAATACTGCCATACAGCGCCCACCTAATACTGCCATACATACAGCGCCCACATAATACTGCCATACAGCACCCACATAATACTACCATACATACAGCGCCCACATAATACTGCCATACAGCGCCCACATAATACTGCCATACAGTGCCCACATAATACTACCATACAGCGCCCACATAATACCATACAGCGCCCACATAATACTGCCATACAGCGCCCACCTAATACTGCCATACATACAGCGCCCACATAATACCATACAGCGCCCACATAATACTGCCATACAGCGCCCACATAATACTGCCATACAGCGACCACATAATACTACCATACAGCACCCACATAATACTACCATACAGCACCCACATAATACTACCATACAGCACCCACATAATACTACCATACATACAGCGCCCACCTAATACTGCCATACAGCACCCACATAATACTACCATACATACAGTGCCCACATAATACTGCCATACAGCGCCCACCTAATACTGCCATACAGCGCCCACATAATACTACCATACATACAGCGCCCACCTAATACTACCATACAGCCCACATAATACTGCCATACAGTGCCCACATAATACTGCCATACAGCACACACCTAATACTGCCATACAGCGCCCACATAATACTACCATACAGCGCCCACCTAATACTGCCATACAGTGCCCACATAATGCTACCATACAGTGCCCACATAATACTATCATACAGTGCCCACATAATGCTACCATACAGTGCCAACATAATACTGCCATACAGCGCACACATAATACTACCATACAGCGCCCACCTAATACTACCATACAGTGCTCACATAATACTACCATACAGTGCCCACATAATACTACCATACAGTGCCCACATAATACCCCATACAGTGCTCACATAATACTGCCATACAGCGCCCACCTAATACTGCCATACAGCGCCCACATAATACTACCATACAGCACCCACATAATACTACCATACAGCGCCCACCTAATACTGCCATACAGCGCACACATACTACCATACTGCGCCCACATAATACCATACAGCGCCCACATAATACTGCCATACAGCGCCCACATAATACTACCATACAGTGCCCACCTAATACTGCCATACATACAGCGCCCACCTAATACTGCCATACAGCGCCCACATAATACTACCATACAGCACCCACATAATACTACCATACAGCGCCCACCTAATACTGCCATACAGCGCACACATACTACCATACAGCGCCCACATAATACTGCCATACAGCGCCCACATAATACTACCATACAGTGCCCACCTAATACTGCCATACATACAGCGCCCACATAATACCATACAGCGCCCACCTAATACTGCCATACAGCGCCCGCATAATACTGCCATACAGTGCCTACATAATACTACCATACAGCGCCCACATAATACTACCATACATACAGCGCCCACCTAATACTGCCATACATACAGCGCCCACGTAATACCTTACAGCGCCCACATAATACTGCCATACAGCGCCCACATAATACTGCCATACATACAGCGCCCACATAATACTGCCATACATACAGCACCCACATAATACTACCATACATACAGCGCCCACATAATACTGCCATACATACAGCGCCCACATAATACTACCATACATACAGCGCCCACATAATACTGCCATACATACAGCGCCCACATAATACTGCCATACAGCACCCACATAATACTACCATACATACAGCGCCCACATAATACTGCCATACATACAGCGCCCACATAATACTGCCATACATACAGCGCCCACATAATACTGCCATACATACAGCGCCCACATAATACTGCCATACATACAGCGCTCACATAATACTGCCATACATACAGCGCCCACATAATACTGCCATACATACAGCGCCCACATAATACTGCCATACATACAGCGCCCACATAATACTACCATACAGCGCCCACCTAATACTGCCATACATACAGCGCCCACATAATACTGCCATACAGTGCTCACATAATACTGCTATACAGCGCCCACATAATACTGCCTTACAGTGCTCACATAATACTGCCATACAGTGCCTACATAATACTGCCATACAGTGCCCACATAATACCGCCATACAGCGCCCACATAATACTGCCAACAGTGCCCCCATAATACTGCCATACAGTGCTCACATAATACAGCCATACAGTGCTCACATAATACTGCAATACAGCGCTCACATAATACAGCCATACAGTGCCTACATAATACTGCCATACAGTGCTCACATAATACAGCCATACAGTGCTCACATAATACTGCCATACAGTGCTCACATAATACTGCTATACAGTGCCCACATAATACAGCCATACAGTGCTCACATAATACTGCCATACAGCGCCCACATAATACTACCATACAGCGCCCACATAATACTACCATACAGCACCCATATAATACCGCCATACAGCACCCACATAATACCGCCATACAGTGCTCACATAATACTGCTATACAGTGCCCACATAATACTGCCATACAGCGCCCACATAATACTACCATACAGTGCTCACATAATACTGCTATACAGTGCCCAAATAATACTGCCATACAGCGCCCACATAATACCATACAGCGCCCACCTAATACTGCCATACATACAGCGCCCACATAATACCATACAGCACCCACATAATACTGCCATACAGCGCCCACATAATACCATACATACAGCACCCACATAATACTACCATACATACAGCACCCACATAATACTACCATACAGCACCCACATAATACTACCATACATACAGCACCCACATAATACTACCATACATACAGCGCCCACCTAATACTGCCATACAGCACCCACATAATACTGCCATACATACAGCACCCACATAATACTACCATACATACAGCGCCCATCTAATACTGCCATACAGCGCCCACCTAATACTGCCATACATACAGCGCCCACATAATACTGCCATACAGCACCCACATAATACTACCATACATACAGCGCCCACATAATACTGCCATACAGCGCCCACATAATACTGCCATACAGTGCCCACATAATACTACCATACAGCGCCCACATAATACCATACAGCTCCCACATAATACTGCCATACAGCGCCCACCTAATACTGCCATACATACAGCGCCCACATAATACCATACAGCGCCCACATAATACTGCCATACAGCGCCCACATAATACTGCCATACAGCGACCACATAATACTACCATACAGCACCCACATAATACTACCATACAGCACCCACATAATACTACCATACAGCACCCACATAATACTACCATACATACAGCGCCCACCTAATACTGCCATACAGCACCCACATAATACTACCATACATACAGCGCCCACATAATACTGCCATACAGCGCCCACCTAATACTGCCATACAGCGCCCACATAATACTACCATACATACAGCGCCCACCTAATACTACCATACAGCCCACATAATACTGCCATACAGTGCCCACATAATACTGCCATACAGCACACACCTAATACTGCCATACAGCGCCCACATAATACTACCATACAGCGCCCACCTAATACTGCCATACAGTGCCCACATAATGCTACCATACAGTGCCCACATAATGCTACCATACAGTGCCCACATAATACTACCATACAGTGCCCACATAATGCTACCATACAGTGCCAACATAATACTGCCATACAGCGCCCACCTAATACTACCATACAGCGCCCACCTAATACTACCATACAGTGCTCACATAATACTACCATACAGTGCCCACATAATACTACCATACAGTGCCCACATAATACCCCATACAGTGCTCACATAATACTGCCATACAGCGCCCACCTAATACTGCCATACAGCGCCCACATAATACTACCATACAGCACCCACATAATACTACCATACAGCGCCCACCTAATACTGCCATACAGCGCACACATACTACCATACTGCACCCACATAATACCATACAGCGCCCACATAATACTGCCATACAGCGCCCACATAATACTACCATA
Organism: Rhinoderma darwinii; assembly: GCF_050947455.1. Lineage (NCBI taxonomy): Eukaryota > Metazoa > Chordata > Amphibia > Anura > Rhinodermatidae > Rhinoderma > Rhinoderma darwinii. The sequence continues at coordinate 8,187,546 of NC_134689.1, read as the reverse complement.
CAGTGCCCACCTAATACTGCCATACATACAGCGCCCACCTAATACTGCCATACAGCGCCCACATAATACTACCATACAGCACCCACATAATACTACCATACAGCGCCCACCTAATACTGCCATACAGCGCACACATACTACCATACAGCGCCCATATAATACCATACAGCGCCCACATAATACTGCCATACAGCGCCCACATAATACTACCATACAGTGCCCACCTAATACTGCCATACATACAGCGCCCACATAATACCATACAGCGCCCACCTAATACTGCCATACAGCGCCCGCATAATACTGCCATACAGTGCCTACATAATACTACCATACAGCGCCCACATAATACTACCATACATACAGCGCCCACCTAATACTGCCATACATACAGCGCCCACGTAATACCTTACAGCGCCCACATAATACTGCCATACAGCGCCCACATAATACTACCATACAGCGCCCACCTAATACTACAATACAGCGCCCACCTAATTCTACCATACAGCGCACACATAATACTACCATACAGCGCCCACATAATACTGCCATACAGTGTCCACCTAATACTGCCATATATTGCCTACATAATACTGCCATACACTGCCCACCTAATACTGCCATACAGCGCCCACATAATACTGCCATACAGTGCCCACATAATACTGCCATACAGTGCCCACATAATACAGCCATACAGTGCCCACCTAATACTGCCATATATTGCCTACATAATACTGCCATACAGCGCCCACCTAATACTGCCATACAGTGCCCACATAATACTACCATACAGCAACCCACATAATACTGCCATACAGCGCCCACCTAATACTGCCATACAGCGCCCACATAATACTACCATACAGCGCCCACCTAATACTGCCTTACACTGCCTACATAATACTGCCATACAGCGCCCACCTAATACTGCCATACAGCGCCCACCTAATACTGCCATACAGCGCACACATACTACCATACTGCGCCCACATAATACCATACAGCGCCCACATAATACTGCCATACAGCGCCCACATAATACTACCATACAGTGCCCACCTAATACTGCCATACATACAGCGCCCACCTAATACTGCCATACAGCGCCCACATAATACTACCATACAGCACCCACATAATACTACCATACAGCGCCCACCTAATACTGCCATACAGCGCACACATACTACCATACAGCGCCCATATAATACCATACAGCGCCCACATAATACTGCCATACAGCGCCCACATAATACTACCATACAGTGCCCACCTAATACTGCCATACATACAGCGCCCACATAATACCATACAGCGCCCACCTAATACTGCCATACAGCGCCCGCATAATACTGCCATACAGTGCCTACATAATACTACCATACAGCGCCCACATAATACTACCATACATACAGCGCCCACCTAATACTGCCATACATACAGCGCCCACGTAATACCTTACAGCGCCCACATAATACTGCCATACAGCGCCCACATAATACTACCATACAGCGCCCACCTAATACTACAATACAGCGCCCACCTAATTCTACCATACAGCGCACACATAATACTACCATACAGCGCCCACATAATACTGCCATACATACAGCGCCCACATAATACTGCCATACATACAGCGCCCACCTAATACTGCCATATATTGCCTACATAATACTGCCATACACTGCCCACCTAATACTGCCATACAGCGCCCACATAATACTGCCATACAGTGCCCACATAATACTGCCATACAGTGCCCACATAATACAGCCATACAGTGCCCACCTAATACTGCCATATATTGCCTACATAATACTGCCATACAGCGCCCACCTAATACTGCCATACAGTGCCCACATAATACTACCATACAGCAACCCACATAATACTGCCATACAGCGCCCACCTAATACTGCCATACAGCGCCCACATAATACTACCATACAGCGCCCACCTAATACTGCCTTACACTGCCTACATAATACTGCCATACAGCGCCCACCTAATACTGCCATACAGCGCCCACCTAATACTGCCATACACTGCCTACATAATACTGCCATACAGCGCCCACCTAATACTGCCATACAGCGCCCACATAATACTGCCATACAGCGCCCACCTAATACTGCCATACACTGCCTACATAATACTGTCATACAGCGCCCACATAATACTACCATACAGCACCCACATAATACTGCCATACAGCGCCCACATAATACTACCATACAGCGCCCACCTAATACCATACAGTGCCCACATAATACTGCCATACAGCGCCCACATAATACCATACAGCGCCCACATAATACTGCCATACAGCACCCACCTAATACTGCCATACAGCGCCCACCTAATACTGCCATACAGTGCCCACATAATACTACCATACAGCGCCCACCTAATACTGCCATACAGCGCCCACATAATACTACCATACAGCGCCCACCTAATACTGCCATACAGCACCCACCTAATACTGCCATACAGCGCGCACATAATACTGCCATACAGCGCCCACCTAATACTGCCATACACTGCCCACATAATACTGCCATACACTGCCCACATAATACTGCCATACACTGCCCACATAATACTGCCATACAGCGCCCACCTAATACTGCCATACAGCGCCCACATAATACCATACAGCGCCCACCTAATACTGCCATACAGCGCCCACCTAATACTGCCATACAGCGCCCTCCTAATACTGCCATACAGCGCCCACCTAATACTGCCATACAGCGCCCACATAATACTGCCATACAGTGCTCACATAATACTGCCATACAGCGCCCACCTAATACTGCCATACAGCGCCCACCTAATACTGCCATACAGCGCCCACCTAATACTGCCATACAGCGCCCACCTAATACTGCCATACAGCACCCACATAATGCTACCATACAGTGCCCACCTAATACAGCCATACACTGCCCACCTAATACTGCCATACAGCGCCCACATAATACTGCCATACACTGCCCACCTAATACTGCCATATATTGCCTACATAATACTGCCATACAGTGCCCACCTAATACTGCCATACAGCGCCCACATAATACTGCCATACACTGCCCACCTAATACTGCCATATATTGCCTACATAATACTGCCATACACTGCCCACCTAATACTGCCATACAGCGCCCACATAATACTGCCATACAGTGCCCACATAATACTGCCATACAGTGCCCACATAATACAGCCATACAGTGCCCACCTAATACTGCCATATATTGCCTACATAATACTGCCATACAGCGCCCACCTAATACTGCCATACTGTTCTCACATAATACTGCCATACAGAGCCCACCTAATACTGCCATACAGTGCCCACATAATACTGCCATACAGCGCCCACATAATACCATACAGTACCCACATAATACTTCCATACAGCGCCCACCTAATACTGCCATACAGCGCCCACATAATACCATACAGCGCCCACCTAATACTGCCATACAGCGCCCACCTAATACTGCCATACAGCGCCCACATAATACCATACAGCGCCCACATAATACTGCCATACAGCGCCCACATAATACCATACAGCACCCACCTAATACTGCCATACAGCGCCCACCTAATACTGCCATACAGCGCCCACCTAATACTGCCATACAGTGCCCACATAATACCATACATCACCCCCATAACACTACCATACAGCGCCAACATAATACTGCCATACAGCGCCCACATAATACTACCATACAGCGCCCACCTAATACTGCCATACAGCGCCCACCTAATACTGCCATACAGTGCCCACATAATACTACCATACAGCACCCACATAATACTGCAATACAGCGCCACCTAATACTGCCATACAGCGCCCACCTAATACTGCCATACAGCGCGCACATAATACTGCCATACAGCGCCCACCTAATACTGCCATACACTGCCCACATAATACTGGCATACACTGCCCACATAATACTGCCATACAGCGCCCACCTAATACTGCCATACAGCGCCCACCTAATACTGCTATACAGCGCCCACCTAATACTGCTATACAGCACCCACCTAATATTACCATACAGCACCCACCTAATACAGCCATACACCGCCCACCTAATACTGCTATACAGCGCCCACCTAATACTGCCATACAGCGCCCACCTAATACTGCCATACAGCACCCACCTAATATTACCATACAGCACCCACCTAATACAGCCATACACTGTCCACCTAATACTGCCATACAGCGCCCACATAATACTGCCATACACTGCCCACCTAATACTGCCATATATTGCCTACATAATACTGCCATACACTGCCCACCTAATACTGCCATATATTGCCTACATAATACTGCCATACAGTGCCCACCTAATACTGCCATACACTGCCCACCTAATACTGCCATATATTGCCTACATAATACTGCCATACAGTGCCCACCCAATAGTGCCATACAGCGCCCACATAATACTGCCATACAGCGCCCACCTAATACTGCCATACAGCGCCCACATAATACTGCCATACAGTGCCCACCTAATACTGCCATATATTGCCTACATAATACTGCCATACAGCGCCCACCTAATACTGCCATACTGTGCTCACATAATACTGCCATACAGCGCCCACCTAATACTGCCATACAGTGCCCACATAATACCATACAGTACCCACATAATACTACCATACAGCGACAACATAATACCATACAGTACCCACATAATACTACCATACAGCGCCCACCTAATACTGCCATACAGCGCCCACCTAATACTGCCATACAGCGCCCACATAATAAAATACAGCGCCCACCTAATACTGCCATACAGCGCCCACCTAATACTGCCATAGAGCGCCCATATAATACAATACTGTGCCCACATAATACTACCATACAGCGCCCACATAATACTACCATACAGCGACAACATAATACCATACAGCGCCCACATAATACTAACATACAGTGCCCACATAATACTACGGTACAGTGCCCACATAATTCTACCATACAGCGCCCACATACTACCATTCAGCGCCCACATAATACTGCCATACAGTTCTCACATAATACCATACAGTGCCCCCATAATACTACCATACAGCGCCCACATAATACTACCATACAGCGACAACATAATACCATACAGTACCCACATAATAATGCCATACAGTGCCTACATAATACTGCCATACGGTGCCCACATAATACCATACAGTACCCAAATAATGCTACCATACACTGCCTACATAATACTGCCATACAATGCCTACATAATACTGCCATACAGTGCCCACATAATACTGCCATACAGTGCCTACATAATACTACCATACAGTGCCCACTTAATACTGCCATACAGCTCCCACATAATACTACCATACAGCGCCCACATAATACTGCCATACAGCACCCACATAATGCCATACAGTACCCACATAATACTACCATACAGCGCCCACCTAATACTGCCATACAGCACCCACCTAATACTGCCATACATCGCGCACATAATACTGCCATACAGCGCCCACCTAATACTGCCATGCACTGCCCACATAATACTGCCATACACTGCCCACATAATACTGCCATACAGCGCCCACCTAATACTGCCATACAGCGCCCACCTAATACTGCCATACAGCACCCACATAATACCATACAGCGCCCACCTAATACTGCCATACAGCGCCCACCTAATACTGCCATACAGCGCCCACCTAATACTGCCATACAGCGCCCACCTAATATTGCCATACAGCGCCCACCTAATACTGCCATACACTGCCCACCTAATACTGCCATACACTGCCCACCTAATACTGCCATATATTGCCTACATAATACTGCCATACAGTGCCCACCTAATACTACCATACAGCGCCCACATAATACTGCCATACACTGCCCACCTAATACTGCCATATATTGCCTACATAATACTGCCATACACTGCCCACCTAATACTGCCATACAGCGCCCACATAATACTGCCATACAGTGCCCACCTAATACTGCCATATATTGCCTACATAATACTGCCATACAGCGCCCACCTAATACTGCCATACTGTGCTCACATAATACTGCCATACAGCGCGCACCTAATACTGCCATACAGTGCCCACATAATACTGCCCTACAGCGCCCACATAATACCATACAGTACCCACATAATACTACCATACAGCGACAACATAATACCATACAGTACCCAAATAATACTACCATACAGCGCCCACCTAATACTGCCATACAGCGCCCACATAATACCATACAGCGCCCACCTAATACTGCCATACAGCGCCCACATAATACAATACTGTGCCCACATAATACTACCATACAGCGCCCATATAATACTACCATACAGCGACAACATAATACCATACAGTACCCAAATAATACTACCATACAGCGCCCACCTAATACTGCCATACAGCACCCACCTAATACTGCCATACAGCGCCCACATAATACCATACAGCGCCCACCTAATACTGCCATACAGCGCCCACATAATACAATACTGTGCCCACATAATACTACCATACAGTACCCACATAATACTACCATACAGTGCCCACATAATACTACGGTACAGTGCCCACATAATACTACCATACAGCGCCCACATACTACCATTCAGCGCCCACATAATACTGCCATACAGTTCTCACATAATACCATACAGTGCCCCATAATACTACCATACAGCGCCCACATAATACTACCATACAGCGACAACATAATACCATACAGTACCCACATAATGCTACCATACACTGCCTACATAATACTGCCATACAGTGCCTACATAATACTGCCATACAGTGCCTACATAATATTGCCATATAATGTCTACATAATACTGCCATACATTGCCTACATAATACTGCCATACAGTGCCTACATAATACTGCCATACAGTGTCTACATAATACTGCCATACAGTGCCTACATAATACTGCCATACAGTGCCTACATTATACTACCATACACTGCCTACATAATACTAGCATACAGTGCTCACATAATACTACCATACAGTGCCTTCATAATACTACCATACACTGCCTACATAATACTACCATACAGTGCCTACATAATACTACCATACAGTGCTCACATAATACTACCATACACTGCCTACATAATACTGCCATACAGTGCCTACATAATACTACCATACAGTGCCTACATAATACTACCATACAATGCCTACATAATACTGCCATACAGTGCCCACATAATACTGCCATACACTGCCCACATAATACTACCATACAGTGCCCACATAATACTACCATACAGTGCCTACATAATACTGCCATACAGTGCCCACATAATACTGCCATACACTGCCTACATAATGCTACCATACAGTGCCCACATAATACTACCGTACAGTGCCTACATAATACTACCATACAGTACCCACATAATACTACCATACAGTGCCCACATAATACTACGGTACAGTGCCCACATAATACTACCATACAGCGCCCACATACTACCATTCAGCGCCCACATAATACTGCCATACAGTTCTCACATAATACCATACAGTGCCCCATAATACTACCATACAGCGCCCACATAATACTACCATACAGCGACAACATAATACCATACAGTACCCACATAATGCTACCATACACTGCCTACATAATACTGCCATACAGTGCCTACATAATACTGCCATACAGTGCCTACATAATATTGCCATACAATGTCTACATAATACTGCCATACAGTGCCTACATAATACTGCCATACAGTGCCTACATAATACTGCCATACAGTGTCTACATAATACTGCCATACAGTGCCTACATAATACTGCCATACAGTGCCTACATTATACTACCATACACTGCCTACATAATACTAGCATACAGTGCTCACATAATACTACCATACAGTGCCTACAAAATACTACCATACACTGCCTACATAATACTACCATACAGTGCCTACATAATACTACCATACAGTGCTCACATAATACTACCATACACTGCCTACATAATACTGCCATACAGTGCCTACATAATACTACCATACAGTGCCTACATAATACTACCATACAGTGCCTACATAATACTACCATACAATGCCTACATAATACTGCCATACAGTGCCCACATAATACTGCCATACACTGCCCACATAATACTACCATACAGTGCCCACATAATACTACCGTACAGTGCCTACATAATACTGCCATACAGTGCCTACATAATACTGCCATACACTACCTACATAATACTGCCATACAGTGCTCATATAATACTGCCATACAGTGCCTACATAATACTGCCATACAGTGCCTACATAATACTGCCATACTGTGCCTACATAATACTGCCATACAGTGCCTACATAACACTGCCATACAGTGCCTACATAATACTACCATACAGTGCCTACATAATACTGCCATACAGTGCCTACATAATACTGCCATACAGTGCCTACATAACACTGCCATACAGTGCCTACATAATACTGCCATACAGTGCCCACATAATACTGCCATACAGTGCCTACATAATTCTGCCATACAGTGCCCACAATACTGCATACAGTGCCCACATAATGCTGCCATACAGTGCCTACATAATACTGTCATACAGTGCCCACATAATACTGCCATACAGTGCCTACATAATACTGCCATACAATGCCCACATAATAGTGCCATACAGTGCCCACATAATACTACCATACAGTGCCCACATAATACTGCCATACAGTGCCTACATAATACTGCCATACAGTGCCCACATAATACTGCCATACAGTGCCCACATAATACTGCCATACAGTGCCCACATAATACTGCTATACAGTGCCCACATAATACTGCAATACAGTGCCCACATAATACTGCCATACAGTGCCTACATAATACTGCCATACAGTGCCCACAATACTGCCATACAGTGCCCACATAATACTGCCATACAGTGCCTACATAATACTGCCATACAGTGCCCACATAATACTGCCATACAGTGCCCACATAATACTGCCATACAGTGCCCACATAATACTGCCATATAGTGCCTACATAATACTGCCATACAGTGCTCACATAATACTGCCATACAGTGCCCCCATAATACTGCCATATAGTGCCTACATAATACTGCCATACAGTGCCCCCATAATACTGCCATACAGTGCTCACATAATACTGCCATACAGTGCCCCCATAATACTGCCATATAGTGCCTACATAATACTGCCATACAGTGCCCCCATAATACTGCCATACAGTGCCCACATAATACTGCCGTACAGTGCTCACATAATACTGCCATACAGTGCCCACATAATACTTCCATACAGTGCCCACATAATGCTACCATACAGTGCCCACATAATACTGCCATACAGTGTTTAAACAATAGAACGGCTGACAGTTTATCAATTTGAGACGACCTGCCAGGGAGAAAGAACAACATTAGGTGTAGATTGGGCATTGGAGGAGCAATTGCCACTTCTGCCCATTCATTATTCTGCCCTAGTAACAAGTCACAGGGGCAGATTGTAGTGGTGACGGTCCAGGGGGATTCTGTGTTATACATTTCTTATACACGCATTACACCTGAGGTCTGTCCTGTCATTTATATAATGGAACACAATGGAAATGTCAGTTTTTCTTACCTGCAGCGCCACCAAGTGTTCAGACATGTTACTGCATATTGTTTGTCCTCTGAATTTTGTGAATCAACAAACCTCCCTAATAGAGATGAGGAAGCGGCTGCAACCCGAAGGCTGGGGGTCAGATCTGCATTCAAACAGAATGATGCCCCCTCTGCCATGTCTATAGGGGGTACTCGCACTGTACTCAGGGGGAGCAGTGGATGATCATAGTTTGGGGTTAATCTGAAGATGGACGACCCCTTTAAGCGATTCACGGACGTATTCTGTGGAGTACCCCTTTAAGAAGAAGACTGCGCCACTGTTAAGTGCTCTGGCAGCTATAATGTGACAGGCGGAGGTCGCAGGATGAGTTACGCTGCTGCCTCAGCACGGATCCTCGGCGGTCTGCGGATCTCGCGCCTCCTCGCACAGCATTATTTTAATGGCGGCAGAAGTCCTGAGCTGGAAACGTTCCCAAGTGCTGTAGGTAATTGATCGCAGCCCCCCGGCTCCCCTCCTCCTCTTCTCTCACGTTATTAATTCTACTAAGCCACTTCTGTCTGTTTCTGGGAAAGCTGGGTGATGATAACCAATATGGCTGCCATTAGAGTTGTCACCCAGCTTTCCCAGATTCTGAGCTGCAGATCTACCCAGTTGTCCGCACTCACCTGTATTAATGCAGAACTAGCCAACCGATGCGGGGGCTTTAAAAAAGACCCGGTTGACGGTCACCCAGCTTTCCTGGAAACAGATAAAACCAAGAAACTGCTGAACGAAACCGGCCGCTACAGCTCTGACATTGCTCAGGACCCTCTGTGTGGAGCTATTGTCTCTGGAGCAGCCAGATAGGGTCACGTTATACTCATTAGGAGGCGGCATTGCTGTCAGTCAGCACAGATGTTATAATAATGATTGCGGAATGCGGTATTATATCACTGATACACGGGTACGGTGCATAGTGCGCTGCAGCACAGAGTATTTCAGGAGACAAGTAGCGGGAGGCAGTAACCTGCACAATTCTCTTACTGGACACAGAGCTGCATGACAAGCGTGTGAAAAGTTTGATAGAGAATTGGGTAGCGGAACGAGCAGGGTACCCATCAGCAGCACAGAGTATTTCAGGAGAGGATTGTACTGGCGACAGTGACCTGTCCACTCTTGATGCTGTTAGTGAGGACAGAGCCGTGACGGGGTCATGAGGTGTGGAGGGGAATGTGGAAAAGTGAGGGTTTTACATGGTGGAAGCAGCAGGGTCCCAAGCATCACAGAGTATTTCAGGAGAGGAGCGTGCTGATCTTGTGGGAGGTCCCGGACAGGCAGTCACATAGTAGAAGGAGCGCGGTTCCCTGTCAGTATTATTATTTTTCTCTTTTATTTTTCAGGTCATTCACTGGAATTCTCCCAAAAAACTGCGAGTCAAAAACAAACACGTAGAATTCTTCCGGAATCTGTACCTGACGTTCCTGGAGTACGACGGGAACCTCCTGCGCCGCGAGCTGTTCGGATGCCCCAGCGAGACGGACGTCAACAGCGAAAACGTGAGTAAAAGGAGTAAAGAGATTTATTATACAATAAAAGTTCTGCGACTTTCTAATATACTGCTCTGCTTGCTGTCAATGAATCTGAACATTCATGTTTAGGCTGAAAACGCGTCCTGACCTGATACTTCTAACAGCTGAGAGTTTGTTACAATTGTGCCCAGTCCAGACAATTCTCTGTGAGCCAAACAGCCTGATACATTTTACCTGTACTGATACATTGTAACAAACTATCAGCACAGGAGAGAGACTTGTGCTGCTGATATGTTTATCTCAGAAGATTATCTAAACTGCATACAAATGTAACAAACCCTCAGCATTGAAAAAAAAAAAAATAGGTCTGTATGGGTGTTCAACCACTGGATGTAACCAAGAATGGTCTTATTCACTGACAACAAGCAGAGCTCTTGAAAATGGCGGTAGTGGAAAAATTGGAACACAAAGTATATTAGAAAGAGTCTCATAACATTTTATTTCGAATTGTTCTGGACGCCTAACAACCAGTTTGGCAGGACTGCAGTGCCTACAGATGGCGCCACCCGGCTTTCCACAGACCCTGAACGGCATCTGTCCTCGGGGTCGCTCTTTGTTTCGGGCCTCATGGGCATCTCACCTGTTATATTCATTTCTCTTTAATTACATTAATTATTTCATTACCTGACCGTGGCAGTGATGGGCACGTTCTCTCCCTGCCCCTCGTTGCCCTGGAGATGCCATCCAACCAACCTCTGCCTTAACAATTCTGCGTCCTGACCAGCGTCAATGTTTTTAATTTTTATTACACAAAGATTAAGCCAAGTCTGCACAATGCCATCTGTTGGCACTGCCCCCTGTGCCCCCTCCCCCCGGCATCACCAAAATGCATATTCATGACTTCTCGTACATTGAGCTTCCTCTCGCTGGCGACACGGGGCAACGCACACAATGCACAGCTGATATCACTCATCAGACCCCTTGACTGCCTGGCATCCCGGAGCATCCTTCACTGCCAGTGCCGTCCTTCTACATTGACTGAGTATCACCGCCTGGCAGTAACTGGGCTGAATAATGGCAGTGTAGCAGAGCTGAGTTTGTCAGATGTAGCGGTGTTGCATTTATTATTGAACGTTTTGCAGCCGTATTGTTCGTATATCACGTTTGCCTGCAGTCCCATGTAAATTCACAGGTAACACTTTGTGCTGTCACGATGAGTTCTGTCAAATGCAAACCTCAGCTCTGCTACATCTGACAAACCTAATTCATCTGCACGTGATTAACTCATCTCAACTACTGAGCTTAGCACTGCTGCACCGGACAAACTCAGTTTTCCCGCCTCTGACGAATTCAGCTCAACTTCATCTGACAATTCTAACACCGCTACACCTGAAAAATTAAATGACATTTGACAAATTCAGCACAGCTATATGTGACCCAGTCAACCCAGCTACATCTAACAAACACAACTCAACTACATCCGACAAACTGAGCTCAGGTACATCAGAAAACCTCAGCTATATTTTGAGAAACTTAGTTGTGTTACATCTGACAAACTCTGCTCAACTACATCGGGCAAACTCGGCGCTGCTACATCTGACAGCCAGCTCGCCTAGATCCATTATATAAAAGCTCTAGTACAAGATAGAAATACGGAAGAGAAATACAATTCTAAACTTACTGACCATCTCCATTTCGGTCTGGAGGGTCACAAAGGGCGGGACTTATTTTGAGGGTGGAGCTTAATCTTGCTTGGTCTCCGTTACTGTCAGAGCATTGGAAGAAGACTCCTGCAGCAGAAACCTCCCTCCCAAACAGGAGCAAATCGGCCAAACCTATTGTTGACAATCACGTTCTACCTCTGGAGTTGGGGGGGAATAAAGTGAATACCCTCTCGAAATATTTAGAAGATTTGATGTATAGATGTCATTGTTTGAAATGTTTAGGATGTGCCTCTCGCCAAACCCCACCCAGAAATGCTCTGGATTCTGGTGAGATTGTAACATTACACAGAACAAGCAGAGCTGCAGTGTAAAGCATAGTGGACAGAGTAGAGGTGGATTTCAGCCTACCTCAACCTCCTATAGACAATGCAGCTAAACTGAAGTCACTGATCCTAGATTAGATGGGACTTTCCCTGTAGTGAATGGCCAAGACTGAGGGGTTCCCCCGAGCAATAACGGAGGGGGGGGGGACGCTGCTGGGGGGTCCGTGTTACCAGCAACAAGATCTACCCCACCCGAAGAGGACAACCCCCCCAAAAAAACTAACTAGCAGTTAGAGATGAAACTAAATCTCAGAAGATCTCCCCTGCAGCCCCTGGTGGCCGTCAGTGGTACTGCATGTTTTTGAAGTTCTGGCAGTGAAGTTGAGACGTGTTTGTTGTTTCTGACCCTTCCATGTAGGTTAATTATTGCTGTGATGAAAGGCGCCTCTTCACTATAATCTGCTGCTATAATCCCTTATAATTTGGCTGTTCACCCGTCGCCTCTATGAATTTCTGTCATTTTCAGCAGCCACTTGCACATAAATAAAACATCAAAGAATCTTTCCTCTTGTCGGCTGGAAATATCACTAATTACTGAGGGATCTTTCCTTAAAGAGTAAAAATTGCAAAAAAAAATAAATTACAAAATTTCCTCGAATTGTCCCTTTGTGATTTTTGTATGGGAGGAGACCAATATGGCCGCCATTAAAGCTTCCACCGGGACTCCCAAATTCCTGGTGACATTACATTTCTAGGCCTTTGTTTGTTGGGCTCCGTGGCCATCTGAAAGTCATATTAGTTGTCACCCAGCTTTGGCAAAAAAATGATAAAAACTTTTTTTTTTTTTTTTTTTAAAGAGACATGTCCCTTTTTTTTTTTTATTACTAGAAAACTCAGTCTGTCTTGTCTGTCTCTATTAACAGCTCCAGAAGCAGCTGTCAGAACTGGACGAGGACGATATGTGTTACGAGTTTAGACGGGAGAGATTCACCGTCCACCGCACTCACCTATACTTCCTGCACTACGAATATGAGCCAGCGGCCGACGACAACGATGTCACTCTGGTGGCGCAGCTGTCTATGGACAGGTAGGTGGCAGGAAGGGGCCCAGCACTCAACTGCTTTCCATGATACTGGAAATCCGCTACCATCAGCCACCACTAGGAGGAGCTAGTGCATACAGATTTATACATCTCCCGGAGTAACTGTAAAAATCCATATGTAGTAAGCTCCCCCTAGTGGTGGCTGCAGGCAGTCAAAATTATATTATTTAGTCAAAAAGCCAAAGCGCCCCCTATACAGATTACGAAATTAATATTACCATTTACTGACAGCAAGCAGTTTTATACAATGTTCTATTACCAAAGTAAATACATGGATAGGGTGTAATAATTCCTCTCTGTTCTCCTCTTCTAGGCTCCAGATGCTTGAAGCCATCTGCAAACACTGGGAGGGCCCCATCAGCCTGGCCCTATACCTGTCAGACGCGGAGGCCCAGCAGTTCTTGCGTTATGCACAGGGCTCCGAGGTGCTGCTCAACCGCCGCAACGTGGGCTACCACATCGTCTACAAAGAGGGACAGTTCTACCCGGTCAACCTGCTGAGGAACGTGGCCATGAAACACGTCAGCACCCCATACATGTTCCTCTCCGATATAGACTTCCTGCCCATGTATGGACTCTATGAGAGCCTCAGGTAATAAGAGAGACCAGGGTGACCCATATATAAAACTCACCTATATCCCTAGGGAGCAGTATTATAGTAGTTATATTCTTGTATATAGGGGGCAGTATTATAGTAGTTATATTCTTGTATATAGGGGCAGTATTATAGTAGTTATATTCTTGTATATAGGGGGCAGTATTATAATAGTTATATTCTTGTATATAGGGGGCAGTATTATAGTAGTTATATTCTTGTATATAGGGGCAGTATTATAGTAGTTATATTCTTGTATATAGGGGGCAGTATTATAGTAGTTATATTCTTGTATATAGGGGCAGTATTATAGTAGTTATATTCTTATATATAGGGGGCAGTATTATAGTAGTTATATTCTTGTATATAGGGGCAGTATTATAGTAGTTACATTCTTGTGCATAGGGGGCAGTATTATAGTAGTTATATTCTTGTATATAGGAGCAGTATTATAGTAGTTATATTCTTGTATATAGGGGGCAGTATTATAGTAGTTATATTCTTGTATATAGGGGCAGTATTATAGTAGTTATATTCTTGTATATAGGGGGCAGTATTATAGTAGTTATATTCTTGTATATAGGGAGCAGTATTATAGTAGTTATATTCTTGTATATAGGGGGCAGTATTATAGTAGTTATATTCTTGTATATAGGGGCAGTATTATAGTAGTTATATTCTTGTCTATAGGGGCAGTATTATAGTAGTAATATTCTTGTATATAGGGGCAGTATTATAGTAGTTATATTCTTGTCTATAGGGGCAGTATTATAGTAGTTATATTCTTGTATATAGGGGGCAGTATTATAGTAGTTATATTCTTGTATATAGGGAGCAGTATTATAGTAGTTATATTCTTGTATATAGGGGGCAGTATTATAGGAGTTATATTCTTGTATATAGGGGGCAGTATTATAGTAGTTATATTCTTGTACATAGGAGCAGTATTATAGTAGTTATATTCTTGTATATAGGGCGCAGTATTACAGTAGTTATATTCTTGTATATAGGGGGCAGTATTATAGTAGTTATATTCTTGTACATAGGAGCAGTATTATAGTAGTTATATTCTTGTATATAGGGGGCAGTATTATAGTAGTTATATTCTTGTATATAAGGGGCAGTATTATAGAAGTTATATTCTTGTCTATAGGGGCAGTATTATAGTAGTTATATTCTTGTATATAGGGGCAGTATTATAGTAGTTATATTCTTGTATATAGGGGCAGTATTATAGTAGTTATATTCTTGTATATAGTGGCAGTATTATAGTAGTTATATTCTTATATATAGGAGCAGTATTATAGTAGATATATTCTTGTATATAGGAGCAGTATTATAGTAGTTATATTCTTGTATATAGGGGCAGTATTATAGTAGTTATATTGTTGTATATAGGAGGCAGTATTATAGTAGTTATATTCTTGTATATAGGAGCAGTATTATAGTAGTTATATTCTTGTATATAGGGGTCAGTATTATAGTAGTTATATTCTTGTATATAGGGGCAGTATTATAGTAGTTATATTGTTGTATATAGGAGCAGTATTATAGTAGTTATATTCTTGTATATAGGAGCAGTATTATAGTAATTATATTCTTGTATATAGGGAGCAGTATTATAGTAGTTATATTCTTGTATATAGGAGGCAGTATTATAGTAGTTATATTTTTGTATATAGGGTGCAGTATTATAGTAGTTATATTTTTGTATATAGGGGACAGTATTATAGTAGTTATATTCTTGTATATAGGAGCAGTATTATAGTAGTTATATTCTTCTATATAGGGGGCAGTATTATAGTAGTTATATTCTTGTATATAGGGGCAGTATTATAGTAGTTATATTCTTGTATATAGGGGCAGTATTATAGTAGTTATATTCTTGTATATAGGAGCAGTATTATAGTAGATATATTCTTGTATATAGGTGCAGTATTATAGTGGTTATATTCTTGTATATAGGAGGCAGTATTATAGTAGTTATATTCTTGTATATAGGAGCAGTATTATAGTAGTTATATTCTTCTATATAGGGGGCAGTATTATAGTAGTTATATTCTTGTATATAGGTGCAGTATTATAGTGGTTATATTCTTGTATATAGGAGGCAGTATTATAGTAGTTATATTCTTGTATATAGGGGCAGTATTATAGTAGTTATATTCTTGTATATAGGAGCAGTATTATAGTAGTTATATTCTTGTATATAGGAGCAGTATTATAGTAGTTATATTCTTGTATATAGGGGGCAGTATTATAGTAGTTATATTCTTGTATATAGGAGCTGTATTATAGTAGTTATATTCTTGTATATAGGAGCAGTATTATAGTAGTTATATTCTTGTATATAGGGGGCAGTATTATAGTAGTTATATTCTTGTATATAGGGGGCAGTATTATAGTAGTTATATTCTTGTATATAGGGGGCATTATTATAGTAGTTATATTCTTGTATATGGGGCAGTATTATAGTAGTTATATTCTTGTATATAGGGGCAGTATTATAGTAGTTATATTCTTGTATATAGGGGCAGTATTATAGTAGTTATATTCTTGTATATAGGGCAGTATTATAGTAGTTATATTCTTGTATATAGGGGGCAGTATTATAGTAGTTATATTCTTGTATATAGGAGGCAGTATTATAGTAGTTATATTCTTGTATATAGGAGGCAGTATTATAGTAGTTATATTCTTGTATATAGGGAGCAGTATTATAGTAGTTATATTCTTGTATATAGGGGGCAGTATTATAGTAGTTATATTCTTCTATATAGGGGGCAGTATTATAGTAGTTATATTCTTGTATATAGGAGGCAGTATTATAGTAGTTATATTCTTGTATATAGGAGGCAGTATTATAGTAGTTATATTCTTGTATATAGGGGCAGTATTATAGTAGTTCTATTCTTGTATATAGGGGCAGTATTATAGTAGTTATATTCTTGTATATAGGAGCAGTATTATAGTAGTTATAGTCTCTCAGATTTAAACAGTTCACTACTATCCGTATACATCTATATGTTCTTAGCTCCCCCTAGTGGTTGTTGTAAGAGGCTGGAATTATATAAATTATTCTGAGTTCTCAGGGGGTCCAGTTTTGGACTTTTCTATGGGTTCCCTATGATTTCTTTGTAGGCCACTTGTCTCTACAATATACACTGAGCCTCTTCTCTTCTCCTCAACACAGGAAGTCGGTCTTACAGCTGGACATGAGTAACACCAAGAAGGCTTTGATCATCCCGGCTTTTGAGACCCTTCGATATCGTCTATCCTTCCCAAAATCAAAAGCCGAGTTGCTGTCCATGTTGGATATGGGCACGTTATTCACCTTCAGGTGGGTATGAGCTTCTGACAACCCTCACCCACTTTCCTAAAATTAGGATATTTCCATTGTTTGGAAGTATATCATTAAAATCCTATGCAAATAATATATATAAATTATAACTTGATGTGCAGTACCTAACTTAAACCTGTAGATGTCACTATTGCTGAGAGGCTTCTGCTAGCATTACAAACTTAAGGAACAGTGACACCTAAAGGCACTAAATAGGTACTACACAAGATATAACTAAATGTAAATATTAAATATGTTTCTTTCATAGTTTTATGCCGCTGAATTCTTATGATACACATACATGTAATTCTGAGTAACTTTCCAAACACTTTACTTAGCTTATCTCTGCTGTGCTTGATGTACATCGTATACTCTAGTCACATCCAGAGCTGCATTCAGAATTTCATTGCCTAACACTTTAAAATAAAGCAACACTATTTTGACAGACACCCGAAATAGTTCAATGCATTGCATTGTTGGAGATACATGGCCGGTTGGAAACTCTACATGTCCCACAATGCAACACAGCAGTGTATGTTCTGTACAGACACTGAAGGGGTTGGAAGTGATTTGGGAGGTATCATGGGGAGCGGGGAGAAGATTTTGAATGCAGCTTTGGATGTAAGTGGAGCAAAAGACAAAATTGATCTCAGTATCTGTATTGTTAAATTCAGGATTGAACTTTGCAGTAGTCTTACAACAAGACTGAATATTTCCAGGCAAGAAAGCTTCTTCAGAGCCTCAGATTAATTGCGCTAAAACGTAATAAGAATCTTTGAGTGACAGGATTAAAATATGTCAGCCTTAGGAAAACCACCGGGACTCACGATACTCGCAGCAGATGCTGTCATTTATTCCTGGCTCCGGATAAATTATTCCCAGTCTTTGCTTCCAAAAATCTTCCCCTCCCAGTGCTGGAGCCCAAAAGGAACAAACTGATATGTTTAATGTCACAGATCTTGATCCCTCCTGATGTTATGGGGCCTCAGTGTGTCCAGTGGAGGCCTCGTCTGGCCGGGACGCAGCTGGCGAGCCACCGGTGGTCTGTAATTAACAGAGGTCTGTACACATCGCAGCGGGAGGAGGTGACAACCGCGTTACAATTCTACCTCCTCAGACCTTGATGTACAGCCAGGAAAGAGCTCAGCAAGAGTTTATCAATGTCTGAGAATCAAAACCTTACTGCTAATATTCAACAGCTGGAGAACCGTAAGATATCAGTGCAGTACTAGAATTATATTCTCTTAAAGGGGACATAAACCACCAATTTAAAGGGATTTTCTGGGATTTTATATGAGTGATTGGTAGAGGTCCTGAATCACAGCCTGTATTATACTCCAGAGCTGCACTCACTATTCTGCTGGTGGGGTCACTGTGTACATACATTACATTACTTATCCTGTACTGATCCTGAGTTACATCCTGTATTATACTCCAGAGCTGCACTCACTATTCTGCTGGTGGAGTCACTGTGTACATACATTACATTACTTATCCTGTACTGATCCTGAGTTACATCCTGTATTATACTCCAGAGCTGCACTCACTATTCTGCTGGTGGAGTTACTGTGTACATACATTACTTATCCTGTACTGATCCTGAGTTACATCCTGTATTATACTCCAGAGCTGCACTCACTATTCTGCTGGTGGAGTCACTGTGTACATACATTACATTACTGATCCTGAGTTACATCCTCTATTATACTCCAGAGCTGCACTCACTATTCTGCTGGTGGAGTCACTGTGTATATACATTACATTACTTATCCTGTACTGATCCTGAGTTACATCCTGTATTATACTCCAGAGCTGCACTCACTATTCTGCTGGTGGAGTCACTGTGTATATACATTACATTGCTTATCCTGTACTGATCCTGAGTTACATCCTGTATTATACTCCAGAGCTGCACTCACTATTCTGCTGGTGGAGTCACTGAGTACATACATTACATTACTTATCCTGTAATGATCCTGAGTTACATCCTGTATTATACTGCAGAGCTGCACTCACTATTCTGCTGGTGGAGTCACTGTGTACATATATTACATTACTTATCCTGTACTGATCCTGAATTACATCCTGTATTATACTCCAGAGCTGCACTCACTATTCTGCTGGTGGAGTCACTGTGTACATACATTACATTACTTATCCTGTACTGATCCTGAGTTA
The DNA here is from genome assembly GCF_050947455.1 of Rhinoderma darwinii. NCBI lineage: Eukaryota > Metazoa > Chordata > Amphibia > Anura > Rhinodermatidae > Rhinoderma > Rhinoderma darwinii. Next base: position 8,167,145 of record NC_134689.1, on the reverse strand, counting down.
TATCCTGTATTATACTCCAGAGCTGCACTCACTATTCTGCTGGTGGAGTCACTGTGTACATATATTACATTACTTATCCTTTACTGATCCTGAGTTACATCCTGTATTATACTCCAGAGCTGCACTCACTATTCTGCTGGTGGAGTCACTGTGTACATACATTACATTACTTATCCTGTACTGATCCTGAGTTATATCCTGTATTATACTCCAGAGCTGCACTCACTATTCTGCTGGTGGAGTCACTGTGTATATACATTACATTACTTATCCTGTACTGATCCTGAGTTACATTCTGTATTATACTCCAGAGCTGCACTCACTATTCTGCTGGTGGAGTCACTGTGTACATACATTACATTACTTATCCTGTATTATACTCCAGTGCTGCACTCACTATTCTGCTGGTGGAGTCACTGTGTACATACATTACATCACTTATCCTGTACTGATCCTGAGTTATATCCTGTATTATACTCCAGAGCTGCACTCACTATTCTGCTGGTGGAGTCACTGTGTACATACATTACATTACTTATCCTGCACTGATCCTGAGTTACATCCTGTATTATACTCCAGAGCTGCACTCACTATTCTGCTGCTGGAGTCACTGTGTACATACATTACATTACTTATCCTGTACTGATCCTGAGTTATATCCTGTATTATACTCCAGAGCTGCACTCACTATTCTGCTGGTGGAGTCACTGTGTATATACATTACATTACTTATCCTGTACTGATCCTGAGTTACATTCTGTATTATACTCCAGAGCTGCACTCACTATTCTGCAGGATTTGGAGCTAAAACCTCCCAGCATTTCCTGCTTGTTCAGAGTCTGCACAGATTTTGTTCTGGTCATTTGGATTCTTTGAAGTGTCATCTTTATACATGACAGAGTACAATCATCTGATGTATTATAAGAGCCCAACTAGTCTGTTAGGGTTGTGTCTGAGTTCAAGCCTGCTGACTGTTTCCAATAACCAAAGGGCAACTTAACAGCGTGTTGTCTGTGTGCTACCATTGCACACACTGTAGTTGTTTAGCTCTATTTGAGATTGTCCAGGTCATGAACGTGCATTATTAGATGTTTTTCGTATTGTCTTATGTGAGTTGCTCTCATTTCCTAAAACTTCTAGCTGTTGTGTTGAAATTGGATCTTTATCCGATAGGTACCACGTCTGGACAAAAGGGCACGCTCCCACCAACTTTGCCAAATGGAGGACGGCGACGACTCCTTACCGTGTGGAATGGGAGGCAGATTTCGAACCCTATGTGGTGGTCAGGCGGAACTGCCCGGAGTACGACCGGCGATTTGTTGGGTTTGGGTGGAACAAAGTGGCTCACATCATGGAGTTGGATGCACAGGTAAAACATTGTTGTTAAATGACAATTATCTGGAATTAAAGGGCAACTCCTCCCAAAACCAAAAAAACTTACGGCACTGCGAATGTGGAAAATTATGATAAAGCTCCAAAGTATCAATTATGTCTGCTTAGATCTAATAAAGTGAATGTTCCCTTTAAATCTAAGATAGATCCAAACCTTCTGTTCTGATTCATTTCTTAATATATCTTTATAGCGGTCAGAGCTCCATTTTCCTAATACAGAGCTCCAAATCCTCTGCATAGACATAGAATTACATGATAAAATTCTAGCTGCCTACAGTCACCACTAGGGGGAGCTTATGATCCTCCTGCCTATTGTTTATACATAAAACTCAATAATAAAACTATATACAATAAGCTCTTGAACTCCCCCTGGTGGTGCCTGGAGGTAACCCGATTTTTTAGGATTTTTTTTTTATATGTTGATGCAGAGGTTATGGAGCTCTGTATCCGAGAGACACAAACCAACTACTATAAAAATTATATTACTAAATGAACCAGCACAGAATGTAGGACCTAAAAATGACATGGTGTAAAAAGGTAGAGATTCACCCAAAACGATATATTTAGTGACAGGGGCGGGGCTTTGACAACCTCCCTTTTTATGAATGGGAAAGTGGTTGTCACGGTATAATCAATATGTGGCAGATCTGAACTCCAGGGCAACATGACTAATCCAAGGATCAATAGGGTACTTTGAGCGGAGTTCCTTTCAAAGCATTTAGAAAAGTCTTGTCAAGTTTCTCAAAAATTTGGATTGAATTGAACTCAATGGAAACCCATATTTGTTAGGTTGCAACAAAGACTCCTCTACCTGTAAAAAAAAGTCATGTTCACGTTAGTACCTCGTCATCTCTGATCGCTCCTCTCCTTTTCTTTCGGCAGGAATATGAATTCACCGTGCTGCCGAACGCCTATATGATCCACATGCCTCACGCTCCAAGTTTCGACATCACTAAGTTCCGCTCAAACAAGCAATATCGAATTTGCCTGAAAACGCTGAAGGAGGAATTCCAACAAGACATGTCCCGTCGTTATGGATTCACGGCTCTCAAATACCTCACTGCGGAGAACAATAGCTAACACGACTCGGGATGGAAGGGCTCGGTGTGCCTAACATCTAGTGAAGACCTCAACGGCATGACATCAACCATCGATGATTGGTTGGAGACTGCCCGTTTGTGGAACCCTGGGTCGTTCGAAGAACTTTTCCATATTGTCCCTTTTACCCCCCCTGACTCCAATACTCATCAAAGCAGAGGAACATACAGATGTGGATCCGGGCAAAGAGAAAGTTCAGAACAGAGGAACTCAACATCTTCCCTGGTGCTACAGAACAAGGCAAGTCCAACATCGTGTCTCGTTTGGGACACCTGATCCAAGGTTGGCCCGCCATATCGCTCTTCATCTTCAAAGATATCAACCCGCCGAATAATATTTCATCTTCCGAAATTTCTTCCGGGATGTTCTCAGCTGAATCACAAAGAGTAGTAGGAGCAGACATGACCTGGGTTGGAGCTCCACCATAACTAGATGTTTCTCGTAGGGCTTGTTGAGGATATCATTGCCACGTCAACAAGTGACCATGGGGAGAAGAGTATTTATGGGTTTTGATATTCTTGCCCAGCCAAGAAGCAACCCGTCCCAGATGTACTTTAAGCTCAGGCAAAATACTTCTCCAGAATTTGCCTGCAGGTGGCAGTAGTGAGCGACTTGGTGTGAAATCTCTCGAACTTCACGCAAAAATGTAAACAAAAAAATAAAAAGTAGCAGTGTTGACATTGTAAAGATCCAAAGGGCATTTCTTTCTATTTTTGTATTGTATTCATCGCTGTATAAAAGAAGTAAAAAAATATTCATGCCCGGCTATCTCTACAGACGGAACAGCAGAAAGAGCGAGTCCTAAAAGACGTGCAATTGACATACGAACAACTTGGCCCGTGGGTGTCGCCTATGGTCCTGAATGTGAACGTGACGCACTATATCGCTTTGCTGAGCGTCTCCCGATGTTGACGTCCTCACAAGACGAGAGAAGACTCGGCCGGGAAGACAGAATGCCTTTTGTTCCTGGTGTGAAGAGTTGGCCCCGTTCCTTTTCCGGCCGTCCGTTCTTTTGTTCTGTATAATTACTGACGGTCCCTTGAGCGGGCTGGGCATTGGGAAGACAATGATGTGCTCGGACATTTCTGGGGCTCCGCCATTTATACTGCGGCATGTTCATTTTCAGGGAAATCCTAGCTCTAGAAAGCCCAGAACAACATTACTATGCAATGTCTTACTGGACTTTCGACTTGGAACCAGGTCCACTTTGGTTATATCCATGCCGGCCAACTCAAGAGAAGGAGTTAAGGAACTCGTGCATGGAAAGGGTTACTTATATTTCCCAGGGATTCTATAAAACAGATAGGCCAAGGAGATGGCATCTCGGAAAGTTCCGTCCCACCTAAGAGAATGTTGATAGACAATTGTGATGATGGATGAGTTAACCTAATGGATTTTTCCACTATTTTTTACCGTTCAGTATTAATTGTCATGTTTACAAAGAGAACATTACGTCTAATGCACTAGACCAGCAGTCGGCGCGCTGCGTATTAACCAATGGAAGACGATGCTCGGAGACGGAGGAAAAAGAAAAACCAGTGGGGGATTTATCAAAACTGGTGCAAAGGAAAAGTGATGCAGTTGATCATGGCCACCAATCAGGTTGCTACTTTCATTTGCCAGTGGGCTTCTTAAAAATGAGAGCTGGCATCTGATTGGTTGTCATGAACAACTACTCCAGTTTTGATGTCTCCCCCCATTGTTCTTTTCTCATCTGACAAATATAGTAAATCTTGATGACGTATGTGTCAAATCATGGATCCTCTCACAAATTCTACAGATATATTTTTGACATTTTTTTTTTTCAACCGAAACCAAAAGTATTTGGCTAGATAGGCTAGAACTAGAATACAAGTTGAGCGAAAGGGAAGACATCTGGAAGATCTTGAGGAACACATTTAGACGAAGACAAATCAAAAAGTTTCTTGCTGTGTTGTATAGTGGCTCAGTACCCCTTTAAGGATGGCTTTCCATAGTTCCCAAGCATTATATATATATAATATCAGATTCTAAATAGGTTTTCCTTCATCCGGGGCAAAGATATAGTTTGCTGCCCTGTGCCTGTATCTAAATACCCTGGCCAAGGCCGAGCGCCTTGTTGGCGCCACCATTTGCAACCAACGCAAAGGCATCGTTAACCCCCAGACAAGATAGTTCCATACCAAAATCTTCTACGCTGATCCCCCTCTTCTCCCAAGATTAGCAGAGCTGAGGGAGCTAAAGCTGGCCGGACACATTCAATATTGGTCGGTAGATCCCAAAAATGTGGTCAGGATCCTTCAAGAAGTTGACATGTATCTGGGCAGGCTGACTGGTGGAGGAGAAAGGGGTCGGACAGGTGGAGGAGAAAGGGTCGGACAGGTGGAGGAGAAAGGGTCGGACAGGTGGAGGAGAAAGGGGTCGGACTGGTGGAGGAGAAAGGGGTCGGACTGGTGGAAGAGAAAAGGGTCGGACAGGTGGAGGAGAAAGGGGTCGGACTGGTGGAGGAGAAATGGGTCGGACTGGTGGTAGAGAAAGGGGTCGGACTGGTGGTAGAGAAAGGGGTCGGACTGGTGGAGGAGAAAGGGGTCGGACTGGTGGAGGAGAAAGGGGTCGGACTGGTGGAGGAGAAATGGGTCGGACTGGTGGAGGAGAAATGGGTCGGACTGGTGGAGGAGAAAGGGGTCGGACTGGTGGAGGAGAAAGGGGTCGGACAGGTGGAGGAGAAATGGGTCGGACTGGTGGAGGAGAAAGGGGTCGGACTGGTGGAGGAGAAAGGGGTCGGACTGGTGGAGGAGAAAGGGGTCGGACTGGTGGAGGAGAAAGGGGTTGGACAGGTTGGATTTTAACCCGTCCAATCCTTTGTTTCCCAAGAGATAAGCAACACCCAAGCTGCATGGCCTCCATTTATCTCCATTTCTCTCTATATGTTCGTCCGCCGGAACCTAACGTGCATGTTTATGGGCGAGTCGGGGCATTTGGCCAACAGTTACCAGCGCCGACTCCCTCATAAACGCGCATTGTTGGGTTGGCCGGATAGTCATGTTTTTTTTACTAGGGGTAGCGAGATAGAACCACGTGAGGAGGTGGGGGTCCTGTTTTCCTGTGTACACCCCACAAGCTGCATGTCCCGGTTTTTGCGCTTTCCCAGACGTCCTGAGAAGATCTTGAGAACAATGCTCCTCCTTAACACTTCACTGAAGGCTTCTTTTCGCTCATTCGATGTGTTAATTTTCCATTGCTTCTTCTTTCTTGACGAGTCCGATTTATAGCTAGGTCATTTTTTCCCCACGGTGACAGAAGTCTGCAATTATCTTCTCAGCAAGCGTCGGGGAGATACGTTTGTGTGACAAGTTTCCCTTCCCGTTCACATGCACTGATTATAAGAAAGATCTGCAATTATTGTACAGGCGGGTGAGAAAATCTTCCATCAACATTGGGCCTCATGTACGGTAACCATTTTGAAAGAAAAGTTTCCTCGTTGCCCATAGCAACCCATCACTATTGACATTAATTTGAGAAGAAACTATTTTTCATAAGGAAATCATACATGATATATTTTGCTGCGTATGGCCCTTTAAGCAGTCGGGGTCCCAATAGTTTAAAATATTGGACTATTGGTCGATTTGGGGTTAATTATCTCATGTACGGCCTGCTACACATTTCCCAATGCACGTGAGAAAATGAAAGGTGTGATCTGATTGGCTGATACTGGCAACTCCTCTGCTGAGACGCTTTGGGGCTTGTTGCCTATAGCAACCAATCAGAGTCTGTGTTTAATTTTTCCCAGCATAGTTTAGAAAATGAACGCTGAAGTCTGATTGGTTACTATGGGCAACAAGTTCACTATCTCCAAAATAGTTTTAATACATAAGGCTAAAGGCTCTGAAAGGAAGAGTTGCCCATAGCAACCAATCACTGCACTAGGAAAATGTTAGAGGGAATCTGATTGGCTGCTATGGACAACTCCTCCATTTCAACCCATTGGGGTTATAGCAACCAATCAAAATCTAGGTTTCACTTTTCCACATGCAGGTTTGAAAATTAAAGCTGAACTCTGGTTGCTATGGTTACTAGGCTACATGTTCACCAAGGCCATTTTAATACACGAGGCCCGATATATTGAGTTCATCATTACTTACCGAAATTCATAGGTGAGGATGTATTCACACGTTGCGTTCATATCGCCACATCGACCGCAAGGCGTGAATACACCCTTATATGGATATAAATCGTCTTACGGATAAGAACAGAGACACGGGGCCTCTCAGTGGAGACCTGTCCATGTTGCCCGTAGCAACTAATCAGAGCCCTTGATTTATTTTATAACATGCTCTGGAGAAATGAAACGTGACCTCTGATTGGTTGCTATGGGCAACATGGCCGCTTTGCCTCTGAGACAGTTTTCGTGTGAGAATGTGTTCGCAGCGTCTCCTGAGTAAATGGCTTGTAAATAAATTCGAGAACATTTGTTTATTTTCAGTTGTGCAATAAAATTGTGAAATAATCTCGTGTTGCGTTCATTGATTCTGTGGGTGACGGACGATGTCCTGATCTATTGCGATCTTGGGGGTGATTGTCCATCTCTGCACGGTGGGAGAAACACGTTTTCAGAGGCGCGCACACGCTGAGGTATCCAGTGATCTCCTAACACAGGACCTGAGCGCTGAGCTGTCAATCACACGGCAGCCCCGCCCACACTCAGCTGTTCAGCAGTGTTAACATTGGGGACGACGCGGAAATGATAGTACGTCTTATAGCTGAGGTTTTGCTACAATTACATCAAGTCTAGACAATCCTAAAAGCAAGCAGAGATCTTGAAAAACAACTTTTCATTATACAATATAGATTTAACATAGGGCATGGCGCCATGGTTATACCCCCATAACAGCAGCCATTGGCCCATAGAACTTTCCAGATAAAATGCCCGCATTAATTGTGCCAGTGCTCGCCCGAAACCAGTGACAGCCAGAGAGTTCCCCCATAAATATAATACTGGCCATCCTGCCACAACAGTAATCAGAGTACCCCCATAAAAAAGTGCCAAATTGAACCCATTGTTTGTGTCGTAGTGCCCCTGTAAACATTGTCACCTAGGGAGTGACCCCATAAATAGCTCCAGCAAGAGTTCCCCCATAGATAGTGCCAGAGTAAATCCAAAATCAGCGACTGCCAGAGAGTTCCCCTATTGTTAGTCACACACTGAGGTTTTTTTTATGCTGATTTTGACGCGGAAACTACGTCGGAGTCAGCGAAAAAAAATGGCCGAAACCGCCTCCCATTCATTTCAATGGGAGGCGTGTTTTTTTTCTGCGGTGATTTTTAGCCGATCGCGGTAAAACAAGCAACATGCTCTTTCTTGCTGCGGTTCCGCCTCTGACCTTCCATTGAAATCAATGGGAGGCAGAGAAAGAGTTTTTCGCTGCCTTTTTTGACGTTCAATGGCTGCGGGTGAAGAACGGGGCAAGAATTTGCAGGCAGGTCAAAATTCCTGAAGGGATTTCGAGGCAGTTTTTTCTGCCTGCAAAAAAAAACTGTGTGAACAGGGCCTTAAATAGTTCCAGCTAATAGTAATATTTTAAAAAAAGCCCTTATATATTGGCCATGTCGCCATAACGTCAGCCGGGGTGCCCCCATAAAAAGTGTCCCAGTAATAGTGCCAGAGTTCCCGCATTAGGGGATCAATCAAAATGTCTCCCCATTAATTATGCCAGAGTGCCCCCTTAAATAGCTCGAGTCAATATGAATATAAATATGCATTCTGTTAACGGTCACTTCCAGCAGCCAGAGTCCCCCCATTATATGTGTGATTACGAGCACCATCATTATAATGATATTACATCACAGCTCTGCCTCTTTATAATGCTGCTGTTCTCAGATGTAGCAGAGGCAGATCGCAGTCCCTAAACGACGACGAGACCTAGTAGGGACTTCATCCTCTGCACCAAGAAGATCCCAGAATTCTCCGACTAATGGAAGAACCTGGTCAGACGCCAATCTAAATCCTGACTCCGACCGTGACCCATAATGCCCCTTGTCCTACGTTCACCTATAGAGTTCCAGCCCTGATGAAAGATATTCCAGATAATAGAGATGAACACATTTTTCTCGTCCTATCCGATTTTTTTCGCTGCGCAAATAAATTTGCATTTCACCATTAGAATTAATTGGCGAATCAATTCTCCCATTGGACTGGCGAATCAGCAAGTTCGGCGAAACAAGGCCCTCATCTCCAATAGTGACCAATCGGAGCTCAGACTCTGCGCACATCACGGTTTTGGCCTCTCCGTTTAGCGTATATGTCGCCCATACACTAATGGTTAACGTTTAACGAATTCGCCATGAAAAGCTATTGAAAAGCCTGTGATGTATACGTCAAACATATACCTGTCACATTCCATACAGTGGCATCTGTCACCCACAGGCTTAAAAAACGTATACTGCGTGGTATACGTTTTTGTAGGATCCGGCGTAATGGATGAGCGCAGTCTACCAGCTGAACGGAGGCCAAAAGGACACTCTGTAATTGCAGCTACCTGCAGGCACCACTAGGGGGAGCTCCCATTGTGTTCGATACTAGATGTATACATCAAATGCAGTGAGCTCCCCCTAGTGGTGGCAGCAGGTAGACAGAATTATATCATTATCATTGTAAACCAGAGCCCCTTATACAGATATATTATGAAATTAATCAGCACAGGACTTTGCACCAAAAAACGGATCCACCTCCTTCCCCTAAAAGATTCCCCCCCCCCTCATAGCTGCAGCTAGTAATGACATTGCTTCCTGATGGGGAAACCAGTGTGAATTCTGCAATTAATATGGACGCCGGAGTCATTACTATTTCTGCTAAACTGAGCGAGAACAACGCCTGATACAAATAATCCTATAGATGGAGTTAATCTGGAGTGACTGCTTTTTGCCGCTATATAAAACACAGGGCGGCTGCGCTCACGGTTGTATTTTCGGTTCATGTGGAATCCGTTTAATTTCTGCCAAAAATTGGATATGGTCCAATTAGGAAGAAGAAAGAGGAAACCGTTTTCCAAATAATGGGTACAGCTGCAATTCTGATATCTGCCACTAGGTGGCGCCATACACCCATTTAATACAAAGTGATTGATTCCCTGTGCTAGTACAATGCTCTGGAGGTCTATGGGGGCTCTTGTGACCCTCAAAAATCTACAGTACATATAATTGAGTCGTCCTTTTCTGTTATGTTACTAAATCTTCTATTACGTTTTTTCTGTTTCTAGGAAAGCTGGATGAAAAGCAATATGGCTGCCATTACATCTCCGCCTGAGTGTGACCCATCTTTCCTAGAATCCTGAATGTTACATCTGCTTATTCATGCAGCGTTAAGGGAGTACTGGATAAATCGCTGCAACAGTAGACAGAAAGCCATTCAGGAATCTGGGAAAGCTGGATGACAACCGGTTGTAATAATAACCAGTAATATTGCTTTGTCACCTAGAAACAGATATTGTGTAGCGAGAGAAGAACGAAATAAAATGGAAATATTCTCCTACTGTTATCTGCGGGGTTCACTCCTAGAAGCGGAAGGAAAGAAAACTACTGCTCAATCACCCCTTATCTGCAGCACCGGATTATAGTGGGGCACAAGGGGTCCCCACCTCCTTGTCCAGGCTACTTCTTTTATCTATCTATCTCATATCTATCTATCTATCTATCTATCTATCTATCTATCTATCTATCTCATATCTATCTATCTATCTATCTATCTATCTATCTATCTATCTATCTATCTATCTATCTATCTAATATCTATCTATCTATCTATCTCATATCTATCCTATCTATCTATCTATCTATCTATCTATCTATCTATCTATCTATCTATCTATCTATCTATCTATCTCATATCTATCTATCTATCTATCTATCTATCTATCTATCTATCTATCTATCTATCTATCTATCTATCTCATATCTATCTATCTATCTATCTATCTATCTATCTATCTATTTATCTATCTATCTTATATCTATCTATCTATCTCTCATATCTATCTATCTCATATCTATCTATCTATCTATCTATCTATCTATCTATCTATCTATCTATCTATCTATCTATCTATCTATCTATCTATCTATCTATCTCATATCTATCTATCTCATATCTATCTATCTCATATCTATCTATCTATCTATCTGTCTGTCTACCTCATATCTATCTATCTATCTATCTATCTATCTATCTCATATCTATCTATCTATCTATCTATCTATCTATCTATCTATCTATCTATCTATCTATCTATCTATCTATCTATCTCATATCTATCTATCTATCTATCTATCTATCTATCTATCTATCTATCTATCTATCTATCTATCTATCTCATATCTATCTATCTATCTATCTATCTATCTATCTCATATCTATCTATCTCATATCTATCTATCTATCTCATATCTATCTATCTATCTATCTATCTATCTATCTATCTATCTCATATCTATCTATCTATCTATCTCATATCTATCTATCTCATATCTATCTATCTATCTATCTATCTATCTACCTCATATCTATCTATCTATCTATCTATCTATCTATCTATCTATCTATCTATCTCATATCTATCTATCTATCATATCTATCTATCTCATATCTATCTATCTATCCATCTATCCATCTATCTATCTATCTATCTATCTATCTATCTCATATCTATCTATCTATCTCATATCTATCTATCTATCCATCTATCTATCTATCTATCTATCTATCTATCTATCTATCTATCTATCTATCTATCTATCTATCTATCTCATATCTATCTATCTATCTATCTCATATCTATCTATCTATCTATCTCATATCTATCTATCTATCTATCTCATATCTATCTATCTATCTATCTATCTATCTATCTATCTATCTCATATCTATCTATCTCATATCTATCTATCTATCTATCTATCTATCTATCTATCTATCTATCTCATATCTATCTATCTCATATCTATCTATCTCTCATATCTATCTATCTATCTATCTATCTATCTATCTATCTATCTATCTATCTATCTATCTATCTATCTATCTATCTATCTATCTCATATCTATCTATCTCATATCTCTCTCTCTATCTCTCTATCTATCTATCTATCTATCTATCTATCTGTCTATCTGTCTATCTATCTATCTATCTATCTATCTATCTCATATCTATCTATCTCATATCTATCTATCTCATATCTATCTATCTATCTATCTATCTATCTATCTATCTATCTATCTATCTATCTCATATCTATCTATCTCATATCTATCTATCTCATATCTATCTATCTCATATCTATCTATCTATCTCATATCTATCTATCTATCTATCTATCTATCTATCTATCTATCTATCTATCTATCTATCTATCTATCTATCTATCTATCTCATATCTATCTATCTCATATCTCTCTCTCTATCTCTCTATCTATCTATCTATCTATCTATCTCATATCTATCTATCTATCTATCTATCTATCTATCTCATATCTATCTATCTATCTATCTATCTATCTATCTATCTATCTATCTATCTATCTATCTATCTATCTATCTATCTATTAACTTCAATAACCCTTTAAAGGGAGCTTGTCACGGTTGAACTTGGTGTCCTATTTGCGGGCAGCGTGTTATAAAGCCGGAGGAGCTGAGAAAATGTATATAAACTTTTGTGATAAAATATTCAGAATTTATAATTTTTTGATATAATCCTCTGCTTATTCTGGGCTTGGAGTCCAGTGGGCGGTCCTAATCAGTGATCGACATCCTTCCCTGTATAAGTGTGCATACAGAGAGCTGTCACTCGTTGACTAGGACCGCCCACTGGACTCCTAAACCCAGAATAAGCAGACGATTATATCAAGAACGCGGATCAGGCTCCGGTATTTTTTTTACTAACTGTGGAGGGAAAGCCTGTAACAAACGGACCCCAAAATCTATTATGGGCTCTATCAAAAGTTTGCTATGGGGCCTAGCATTTTCTAGTTATGTACCTGGCAGTCACTATTTTTATGGGTAGTGTTTACACTTCTCACCTTAGGGACCCCACTTTTTTAGAAAAACGGGGATCCCCTGATAGCTGCTCAGCAATCCTATCCAGCCGAAAAGGGGGACGCATGCGAGGGGCTCCCTCTTTTATAGTATTAGGCAGTCACTGGCTCTATAATCTCTCCCATAGACTATACTGGAGAGCCACATGCATGGCAACCACTTCTCTTATACACTATGTGGCTACTATAGGGGTTCAGGAGGGGTCTGGGTTCCAGAGGTAGGACGTGGGCCCCCGCTATCCTTAATCCGGCCCCCGCTTACCTTAGTGATTAAAAAAACAGTCAGAATTTGTACTTGCAAATGCAATACTTTCATTTCGCCACCAGGGGTCAGCACACATTTTATCAATAACACGATTCAAACTGTCCTATTGGATTTCATGAGTTTCCGCTTCCCAAAAAAATGGATTCCTTTTTCTAGCGGCGCAGTCCTGCGTGACATCTGACTCCGCCGTGGTGTCAATAATGGATTAGACCTCAGTGCCATCTCCTAATGAGGCCATTAATAATAAATACGCTCCTTCAGGGGCCGTTTTGGCCGTAATCACAAACAGATCCTCGTGCCACTTACATCTCAACCGGTGTCTAAATTCCCATAAAATTTTTGGATGCTACAGATTCGCTCCTGGCTCTCTATATATGTATATGAAGATGAAGATAGTTCCTCCCCCTCGCCGCGCCCACGCTCTCGTCTAATTTAAGCAGTCGTTCCCATTTACCTTACAAAGCCGCCATTATTTATTTACGCTCCAGTCCCTGCGTTGTTTTTTACCGTATACCCCTCCCCCGGAGACGTTGAAGATTTGTGCGTTGTTTTGTCAAGTGGTCGCAGCGCCAGAATTATCCCATTTCGGTGTTTGCAGAATTAAGATTGCGATGATTACTGAGCACAAACACTCCAAACACTTCATTACAATTTACCGTCTCGTCCAATCAGAGAGGCTCTTGGGAGTTTTCCGGAGAATGAAAGGTTCTCTATGTCTGGAGGAGTCTACGCGGCTCTCATGGTGTATGGAAACGTGTCCCTATATCACAACGTGACGCCGCTTGTAAACAGAACTTAACCAGTCAAATACCATGTTGGGATACAGAATAACGTATTCATTTATTTTTATTATTATTTTATATTTGAAGTTATTTATTTAGTATTATTAAATTATTATTTATTTATTTTTTATTAGAACTTATTTATTGTGTATTATTATTTGATTTGTTTTGGATTATTATTTGATTTGTTTTAACTTATTTATTTTCTATTATTATTATTATATTATTATATTTTATTTTAACTTATTTTTTTCTACTTTTATTTTATTTATTTTGTCTTTTTTGTCTTTTTATTTTTTATATTAACTTATTATTTTTATTTTATTTTAACTTATTTATTTTGTGTTTTGATTGGTCTTTTTGTCTAATGATGGATTTACGTCTGTCTCCACTCTGGGGACCCCCCCATATTTGATGACTTTTCAAGTCATTTTCAGATACTTCTGAACAGCAAATCTGCCTAACTCTGCGGCAGAACATAAGCAGAGGACGTCTCTTCACATGGCGGCGATATTGGATTTCACCCAACTTTCTCACAATCAGATGTAACTAAAAAAATGCCTGAAAATAATTTTTAATGACTTCACAGAATAAAAAAAGAACTTAATGATTTAGGGCCTGTTCACACCTGTGTTTCCGTTGCTCTGCTTTGTCAGAAGAGCAGAATCACGAACATACCGGAATCATTGGTTCTGTTGAATGATGGACACCATCGACCCCTGAGGTGTCCCATTGACTTTAATGGGTTCCGTCATGGTGTCAGTCGTTTTACCGGAAACAATAGCGCACCAGGCTGCGCTATTATTTCCGGTATATTTACTGGGGATTATGTTTTTTTTTTTTACGGGATAGATAGATAGATAGATATGAGATAGATGATAGATAGATAGATAGATAGATAGATAGATAGATAGATAGATAGATAGAGAGATAGATAGAGAGATAGATAGATAGATAGATAGATAGATAGATAGATAGATAGATAGATAGATAGATAGATATGAGATAGATAGATAGATAGATAGATAGATAGATAGATAGATAGATAGATAGATAGATGATAGATATGAGATAGATAGATAGATAGATAGATAGATGATAGATATGAGATAGATAGATAGATAGATAGATAGATAGATAGATAGATAGATAGATAGATAGATAGATAGATAGATAGATAGATATGAGATAGATAGATAGATAGATATGAGATAGATAGATAGATAGATAGATAGATAGATAGATAGATAGATAGATATGAGATAGATAGATAGATAGATAGATAGATAGATAGATAGATAGATAGATAGATAGATAGATAGATATGAGATAGATAGATATGAGAAAGATAGATAGATAGATAGATAGATAGATAGATAGATATGAGATAGATAGATAGATAGATAGATAGATAGATAGATAGATAGATAGATAGATAGATAGATAGATAGATAGATAGATAGATAGATGATAGATATGAGATAGATAGATAGATAGATAGATAGATGGAGGAAACCCCCTGCCTCACACAGAGACACACAGAGCAGAGACATGGAGGAAACCCCCTGCCTCACACAGAGACACACAGAGCAGAGACATGGAGGAAACCCCCTGCCTCACACAGAGACACGCAGAGCAGAGACATGGAGGAAACCCCCTGCCTCACACAGAGACACGCAGAGCAGAGACATGGAGGAAACCCCCTGCCTCACACAGAGACACGCAGAGCAGAGACATGGAGGAAACACCCTGCCTCACACAGAGACACGCAGAGCAGAGACATGGAGGAAACCCCCTGCCTCACACAGAGACACGCAGAGCAGAGACATGGAGATGATAAAGACCCTGCTCAGCACTCTATGTAAAAAACTAATGTGACTGTACAACACGAGAACATCTACAACACATCCAACAGTCACATCTCCAGCCCGTCCTACACAGCGCCGCTCATTACAAGGTATATGGACACACAATGACGTCCTTTATAATCAGCAGCTGGAATATTCAAGGCCTCAACGCCTCAGCCTTTGGATGCAAAATTAACGATCCAGACTTCATCCAAAGACTGAAAAATATCGATATACAAATCCTCCTGGAAACATGGACTAGGACAGAGAATGAGTCCCTGGTGCCCACTGGATACAGGGAAATCTCTGTCCCCGCCCTGAAAAATAAACACATCAAGCAGGGTCGGTGTTCAGGAGGAATATTAGTCTGGTACAAGGAGGAGCTCCATGAGCAGATCAAAGCCGTGAAGCGAGGAGACAGCCACATCTGGATAAGAATAGGCAGCTCCATCCTCACCTCTCAGTCTGACATGTATCTCTGCGCAACGTACATCGCACCGCCAGAGTCCCCGTACTCCAACCCAGACAGCTTTGAGATTATACAAAGGGAAGCCGCCCATTTCCAGACCCTGGGCAGCGTTCTCATATACGGAGACCTCAATGCAAGAACGGGGAGAGATAAAGACTACCTGACCAATGATGGAAATATCTTCATCTTTGGAGCAGAGGCGACTGTCAGAACTCCCTACAGAAAGAGAGAAACAGCTATGACAGCACCGTCAACAAAAGCGGGAAAAAACTACTGAATCTATGTCGAAGCTTAGGACTCCACATACTGAATGGCCGCACCAAGGGAGACTCTTTAGGAAGGTATACACTAAACTCCCATGTAGGCAGCAGTGTAGTAGACTATGCCATCACGGACATGGACCCCGCAAACATTGGCGCACTCATAGTCACTCCACAAACGCACCTGTCAGATCACAACCAATTACTTCTATACATCAAATCCACAACCAAACCATCTGCACAAAAAACACATCAAACCGGCCTCTTCAACCTGCCCCCATCTTATAAATGGTCCAAAACGTCAACTATAAAATATAAAGAGACAATGAACAGACCAGAAGTGCAGGAGATGCTTCACAACCTCTACAACAAGGTGTATGAGACAAGCCCAGGAGGGGTCAATCAGGCCGTAAATGACCTCAATAATATATTCTATACCATGGCAGAGAAGTCTGACCTGAAAAGATGTGACTACAAGAGGCCACAAGAAATACATCCTAACGGTTGGTTTGACCGTGAGTGCAAAGAAGTACGGAAGACCCTAAGAAATGCCTCAAATAAGAAGCACCGAGACCCAAACAACACCGGTCTGAAGGAGGCCTACAGCAACATACAGAGGCAATACAAGACCATCCTCCGAAAGAAAAAACAAAGGCACATCTCCACCAAACTTACCCAACTCCAAGATGCCCTCCATGACAACTCGTTCTGGGAATTATGGAAACACATGGGCAAAAATTGCAAGAAAAACAACCTTCATATTCAAAATGGCAACATCTGGCTCCAATATTTCAGGGACCTCTACAAAGATATCCCGAAAGAAGAACAAAGCCAAGAACAAAAACAAATAATATCAAAATTGAAGGCGATGGAGGAAACACTTAAAGATTCTCAAAACCCCCTGGATACACCAATAACACTGCAAGAAGTAACAGAGAGAACCTCAGACATAAGGTGTAAAAAATCCAGCGGCCTAGACAGAATCTCACCAGAAATGATAAAACACAGCCCGCCAGAAATACAGGCCGCAATAGTCAAACTATTTAATATAGTGCTGAGTGCCGGCTACTTCCCGCAAATCTGGAACCAAGGCCTTATAACACCAATCCACAAGAGTGGGGACAGGTACGACCCGGCCAACTACCGAGGGATATGTGTCAGCAGCAACCTGGGGAAACTGTTCAACAGCATCCTGAATAAGAGAATCCTCAGCTTCCTCACCCAGCACAATGTCCTCCACCAAAGCCAAGCTGGGTTCATGCCAAACCACCGCACCACT